>NW_023606843.1:0-60001 GCF_013339745.2 Dermacentor silvarum | reverse complement strand
CGTCGCTTTAGGCATTGAATCACAAAATTAACTGGAACGCCAATGCATTTCTCCGCAAAGTTCGAGAAATAATATCTCGAGACTGCTGTCATCCTGAGAATTAATTCGAAGTGGATCCGCCTTGCGAACTCCATGGCTACAATTTGTAAATTGCAATATGCGCCATCAGGTAATTAGTTGAAAAGTTAATTAGTAAATTTTTGTTGATTAGTCGATTATGCATTTCAATTTTTTGGGCAAGTAATGTCCGCCTCTTCGAGTAGGCCAGCTCATTAACTAGAATTGGGCTATCTGCCACAGGCAACCTTAAATAAATTTTGAAAGTGTTCGCTGAAACACCCTGTATATATGCGTATACATACATACATAGCGGTCTCCATGCCAACCAGAGCTACGGACTACGAGGGACAAGGCTCGGCCCTAAGGTGCTTCGCCCCTAAAATCGCTGGTGTACTTCAATAGTGGAATCACGCGCAAAGAAAGAAAAAAAAACACCGCCTAAGCACTCAGTACAGATGGTTAACCAGCGAAGCTGAAAGGTGCGGCCCCGGTGTTTAGCAGTGGGTTAATCCCAACGCTGTTTTGAAGCGTTTCTCAATTATTGGTTACATGTTTGTGTTTCTAATGGAACGCAAGCGCCAATGGCGGGTGGATGCTGCTAACCACGACGCCGAGCTAGCTCGAGATATCGAACGCGTGCGACAACGGCGAGTCGAGGAGGCGACGTTGCGGGCAGAGCAGCGTGAACGTGGCAATGGCGGGAACGCGTTCGCCGGGGCCAACGCCCGCTTTCGGCGGGAGTTTCTAGAGCGGCACTTTGGCTTCGGCTGCGACGAAACGTCCACGTTGAAATCGCGAAGTGGAACGCAAGTGCCAATGGCGGGCGGGTGCTGCTAACCACGACACCATTCCACTGCTGTGAAGGTTGATTAGCAGCGAAGCAGTTTAGCCTACGACATGGAGGTGACACAGAATTTGATCAAAGGTATGAGCAAATTGTATTTTTCTTGAGCGGTGACAGCGTTCATCCCGCGGAAAAACACACGCACACACACTTTTATTTTGATCGTCGGTCTTGATCGGAGGCATGTAATAGCGTGGAAGACTACCGCCAGCTCGGGGAGCCAGAGGAAACTAGACACGCGCGACGAGACCGCCACCCAGCGGAAAGTAGACGAAAGTAGCGGATGGAAACTAGGCACGCAGGCGCTTGGAACGACGACAAAGGGATAGCAGAACGAGCGTACATACGGCCGATGCGGATCGCTAAGCAGGAAATCTTTGATAAACCCTCATTATCTACCTGAGAGTCTATTGATTTTGAAAATGGTGTCAATTGATAACTAATCTACTGAAAAGGTTTATCCAAGGGGTGAGACATATATGCTTTCGTATGGACTGAAGCTATCTTCCATCAAATTCGGGAGCTGAGCTTTTGCAAACCCAGATTTGTTGACGGACACGAAAACTGCATAGAAATCTAGCCATAGACAGCTTCGCTGTAAAAATGGCTTACTAAAAGCCAAGCTTTGGATGGCAGATGTTCGCAATGAGCTTCACTAACACTACCACTGACGTTTATGGATATGTTCATTTATATGATCACTTATATGATCACTTATATAGCTAGTTGAAGCAATAACTCTATTGTAGACAAGCACAGCGTGTTAAAGTCATCTGGCATGTGCACTTTACTGTGTTTTGTTCCTCGTGGAAAAGCATTTTCAGTACGCACAAGTTCAGGTGGCAGAATAGTTCCTTTGTAATCATGGCCCCCCTTTAAGATATGCCAATTTCATTTCCATTAGATATTCACTATTATGCTCAGCTGTAGCGTTCGACTGTGAACAAGTACGTTACGTGCAGACCTAAAGAAAACATTTGATAAGAACAATAAATTTCAAACGTTTGCTCATATTTCTACTAATGTTATATGCTTGGCTAACCTAACTGTGGTAAATAGCGAAGAAAACTTAACAAAAACCACGGAGATAAAACGTTCAGTGCGGTAGATGTTGGTGACACTACACTGTAGAAACAATGGCTAGTGCATTTCGGCACACCTGCACGCACAATGTTAACGGCTGCAAGGTTCTGAGCAAACCCTAGCAGGAGGTCAGCCCCCCGCTTTCTCCTACTGAATTGAAAGGAACAACATGCAGCGCATTGCGGTGGTCTTGGCCACGATTTGCATTGTTGCGGTGAGCGGAGACCACAACTGCACCAGTAAGTATGGTTTTATGACGTGTAACGTGCGAGACACTCCGGAAATTCCAAGTGGTTGATTCCCCGGCGAGATGACAACTATTTGCACATCAAAGTGCGGCCGCCCAAATGCGGCAAACACAAAAGGAGCCGCTATCTTTAAGTAACCCGTTCGATTGCTAGTTCAGTAAATAAGTACGACTACTCGTAACCACACCTGGCCCTTATGCTTTTGCAGAGGTGGATACTTTCGCTAATCTCTTGCGCCTGCCAATGTTCCGGCTACGGTAGTTGCTTTATATTGAGGCGCCTAGTAAACATATATGTGTAAAAATGATTCCTTCAGGTGGTAGAGATCTGTATGAAAGTTGCACTTTATAACACCTATTTTCAGAGCGAACTAATTTTCGCTGGAACTCAAGCCTTGTGATGCTGTGCACGCACATGAATAATTGAATACCCATTCTCAACAATGGCTTGCCGATCAGTTGTAGTAAGTAGTGTTACATGGTACCCGCCCCCTACACGGTGCTGACATACTTTCCTGTGATGCCACTGCATGCCGAAACAAATGTGAAAATAATCGTGAAAGAAGGTAAGGCGTAGACACGGACACAAGAGAACCAAACAACAAAAACATGGCTTTTGTGTTGTCTGGTACTCTTGTGTTTGTGTCTGCACGCCTTCCCTTCTTTTACGATGAGTCCCTACCAACTAGTTCAACATTCTGTAGTTCTAAATGTGTAAGATATACAGGGTATGTATCTCGGCTCATAACTCAGCTTCACAGGGGTAATGGTTGCTGTGTTCCCTCTCTCATTGGGTATCTGATGCAGGACGTCTGCAAGGCTTCGCGATCGGAAACTTCAAGCTTACGGAAGTCTTTCGTGAGAATCATGAAAGGTGACCTTGGATAGTAAAGTTCAGAGTACAAGCGATAGAAACTGTTTTTAGCCTTGCGGTTGACATAAAGGTTAGGACGCAGTAAATATTCAACACGGATGATGTGCGGTTGGTCTGTATTTAATTATACTATTGCGGTGAACAACGTTGGACACAAGCATATTTTTTTTTTTGTAATCGCGTCCTGTTGTCTTGTTATATTGAATAAGCTTTATGTATGTTTAAATGTTTCAATCCTAACAAGGGTTCCGTGCTTTCGGTATATTTCTTCAGTTTTGAAGTTACTTATCCGTGATTCTTTTTTCCCTTTGAATGTTTTGTTCTTTCGCTGTTTAATGTTAGTGCTGGAGAGAAATCGTCATTTATCATGGCTTGGAAAACATTAAAGGGCGTAGACAACCCGCATCATCTCGTCTTTTAGCTCTGCTCAAGTGGAAAGGGCAGAGGGCTTCGCCGAGTGAGTTTGTCCTGGGTACTCAGGTGTCCTCTTTCCTTGCTTGTTCCAGGAAACAGACGCATCGCCTAAATATTTGGAAACCATCACTCTGGCAAACTTAAGTAAAGGGAATAAGGCATTCAATTTGAAGAAAATTCAAAGCAAATAAATTCGAGGGTTTTGGTTTTATCCGATCCCGAGAAAAATGCCTCGGAGTTTTAATTTTGTTAATTAGCAGGACATACCGAAAACACGGAACCCTGTTATTAATCTCTTTTTTTTTTTTTGCTTTTGCACTTTCCGCCTTTTTTTTCTTTGTTGAGTGTACTTTTCATTGCCTTTAGTGTTGCCGATCTCGTCGTAATGGGCCATGTGTTGAGGTCACAAGAGCAAATAAGCGAAATGAACGCAACCTATAATAACAATTTTTGTGAAAGTATAGGGTAGCATTGCGGATGCGCTACAGCTGGCGCTTCGCCGAAGTCACCAACTTGCCGGGCTTTCACGCTTTTTGCGAAGGTGAACTCTGGCAGTTAGAGCAAGCAGCCATTGTCAAGTGCCGTTTGAAAACTCAACAATGAGCCACGCATGCAGCTGCGCCGTAAAAGCAGGTAAATATGTTGAACAAGGGCTCAGCTACTACCAATGAGCCGGTCGATTATACCACTGGCATTCCACCGGCCAGCTGAAAAGTGCTGTATTCGTGTTTCTAGAAGAACCGCGACGATCTATCTGGCCGAGAACCCCGTACATACATATAAATTGCTGCAGGTCATGGGAAATCGTCGTTAAAGAGCTCAAGAAGGAATTCTTGGACGCAACTTCAATAAATAGTAGCGGTAAACAAGCATTAATCCAGTGGTCACCAGACCCAGGTAAAATAAGCACAGCATACACAGAATAAATACTGAAAGTAATCGCGCGAATTTACAAATCCCCTTAACATGACAGAGATGACGAGGTCGGGCAACGCCTGATAAAATGGCCGAGTATGCCTACCATTTTCTCATAGACAACGACAGTCTGGAAAATGAGTGATAGGGAAAGAGAAACAACATTTTTAATGAGCATAAAGATGGCTTGATTTGCAGGACTGGTTCCCTCTTCACTGGAGTCCATGCGCCGTCTTGGCTGCGACCAACGTGCATTGCAATCAAGCACTGTCGGACCTTAAAAATGTTAAAGCTCTCACGAATATCATGAGAAATTTCTGCAGGACTGGTCCCTCGAGCCAGGCACTTTGCGTGTATTCGCGGGTTTCTTTCATGCTCGGAAAAACACTTTTATGTAGCATGTATTGAGCAACAGAAGGCTGTATGAGGAGTTTTGCAGCTAAGCTGTCTGTGGCTAGGGTTCTATGCATTTTTCGTGTCCGTCAACAGATATCAGTGTGGAAAATCTCAGCTCCCGAATTTGGCGCGACATCGCTTCATTCTATGCCAAAGCTTATACGTCTCATCAGTTGGATATTCATTATCGGTAGATTAGTTATCAATAGGCACCATTTTCAATATCAGAGAACTCTCAGGTAGATGATAAGGGTTTCTCAAATATTTGCTACTATGCGACCTGCGTCGGCCATGTGTACGCTCGCACCGCCCTTTCTGTCGTTGTTCCAAGCGCTTGCATGCTTAGTTTCCTTCCACCCTTCTGGCGTCCCAGTCCCGTCACGCGTTTCTACTTTCCGCGGTGTGGCGGTCCCGTCGCGCGTGTCTAGTTTCCTCCGGCTCCCCAAGGTGGCGGTAGTCTTCCACACGTATGTATACCGCTAATCAAAATGGTAGTGTGTGTGCGTATCTTACTTCGGGATGACCACCTTCGCCGCTCAGGAGAAATAAGTTTGCTCACACCTTTGACCTAAATTCGATGTCACCTCTATGTCGACTGCTAAACTGCTTCGCTGGTAATCCACCTTCAGAGCAGTGGAATGACGCGTGATTTTAGAGTGATAGCTCTACTACTCCAGGTATACAAACCCAGTAAAAGCCTCGTTCCGTAAATCTGACCTTCAAGCTCAGCCAAGGTCAAAGTGACACAGCCTGCCCCTACCAGCAGCTGCTGCGAACGCCGTGTGGGCGCCCATATCTTGAAAGCGATCTGAGATGTGGACAACGTGGGTGGTCACGCGGGCCACATCTTCAAAGCAATCTGGTATGTGTACCAAGTGCGCAAAGTGCTGGTAACTTCGTATGCGCTGTGCTTTCGACGCTTAGTTGGCGTTGAAGCGAGACGCCGCATGAAGGTCAATTCGCTCGATGCTGCTGCCGCGACGCGCAGCGCCTGTCTGTTGTCTGGTGGTGCAATTGCACATGCGGTAATTGCTGACGGCGCCAAGCGGCATCTGTGTCCTATCAAAAAGCAAGAAAAACCGTGCTATCGCTCGACAAACATGGTTTACCGGCGTATAACCACGGCAGTTTTTTTTTTTTTTTTCATATTGCTCTGCAATATTCTCGTTGGCGCTTTTCATGTACTTAAAATGTTTAAGAACCTAAATAATAAAACCTAATTATGGAATTAAGTTGGCAACAAAATATGATGTGAGATACGTGGCATTTGCATATCTTTAAAGTTTGCTTAAGTTACGTGGGGAACCTTGTATATCAAGCCCAACTGACTGTGGTCTGCTCCGGACCACCTCGCTCGCTCCTAAACAAGACCTTGCAATGTTGTGAACGTGCTTAGAATCATGGTCACGGGGACCTCAAAGAGGTGGGACGTAATGCTCACTCATTTCTCTCACAGTTACCGTGAAATCACCACTAATTTATTTTTACTCGATCCTATGCTCCAGAAAACAAACATCAATAACTACTTCCTGGGCTTCCTTTACGAAGAAATTTGTCTATTTTCTTCACAAGTTTGTAAATGAAAAGAACTCCAGCCCTTTCGTTCCCCTTATGTACCTGGCTCGTCCCTATGAGCAGTTAGATATGCCACTATATGACGCAACATAACGAATCGGTTAGCCATTCATCGCCAAATATGCACTTTGTTATCCTGATTATTAACAGTCGACTATAAACATATATGATCACAGATAAAACAGATATAGGTTTCAAACGGCAAATAATTTGCATTTCTTTAAAGGCAACACACACGAAGACGTACAGCGAATCATATAATGAATATATGTAAAGTTCGTGACACACTTCGGGAAGTCGGTAAGTTAAATTGAAGCTTCACTTGCGACCCTCCATAATGAACTCAATGTGCCTTCCACACTAGCCCATAGTCGGATTAAGTCGTAGAAGGACCGCAACCTGTGGCCCGTACTTGTCCTGGAATATCCTCAGTCCGTATTTCCATATCGCGTTTCACATTTCGCGTATCACCTAGCTAGAGTGAAAATATTTCCATTGAACGCACGTCACGCAATCATCATCATACAAACTTTCTCGCATTCACACGGCATACCGCTACATTACCGTGTTATGAGGCGGTGGGAGCCGAAAAGGTAATGGATGGAGAAGTGTAGGACTACACGGAGGGGCGAGATAGGGGTTGCCAGCGAAAGGTTTGGGAGTCTTGAGGTGCAGTTTAAAAGGAAATGGTGATGAGAAATGACGATCCCGCCCCGCCAAGGTCGCTCGCTTTGCACCTCATGATCACCTTCAACTCAGTTATGCTCCTCGATAAGCACACTCAGCGAAAGCGTCTCTGCTCACCGGTAAAGATGTTCATGGATGCACACGAGCGGTGCCGCCGCAGCTCTAATTACGCATTTTCGCCACATACTCACTCACCGTCGCTTCGAAGCATGGCACCCTCCAGGCTGCTTTTTAGGCTGCGCAGCTGCACAGACGTAGCGCTCTTACCATCGCAGTCACTGCTTCGACCTTCCAGTGAAACTGTAAGTAACCAAAATGTGTGCGTATTTTTGCTGTGGAACAAAGATGCCACTGCTTTTTGAAATAGACGTTTCACTTTCTTGTTATGAATAATTCCTATGAAGAAGGGGATGAATAAACGTTTTTTTACAGATAAGCAGTATACCTCTACCAGCCAAGGATATTTTCGTGTCGTTGGCGTAAGCAAAAAACGCCATAGCCCATACCAGTTGTGCGATAGCTTCACCGAGCTCGGGGAGAGAGAGCTGAGAGAAAGAGTGAAAGCAGAGTACAAAAATAGCATCGCGCAGCATAGCAGATGCGAGGTGGAGAGGAGGGGTGAGGCAGGTGGTAGTGAAATGAGCAGAGCTGCTACCGACGCCGACCGCGTTCGCGCCTAATGAGCCCGATGTCCGTGACTGCAGCCGATGCCTCTGGCGGCGGCTCGGCAGGTTACGACCGGAGAACTGGACACTAGTTGCTCCCGAAAGACTGAAGCGAGAGCTAGGGAAGCTGAAACCAAGCGTCGCAGAAAAGAACATCCCTAGTTTAGATTGAGGGAAGCCGAGAGTTCGCGTAGGCGAAGAAATGAAGTTCCGGAGGCTTGTGAACGTGGCCGCTTGAATTCATCGCGATACTACGCAGAACATCGCGAAGAAATCCTGAGCGCCGGGGAACTAAGTGTGTGGTTTGCCACTACTTTACTAGGCTTTCCCCAGCTCCGCTGGTGTCTGTTGTTTCCGGTAGCAGAGCCACGTACTTTTTTGTTTGTTTATCGTACGGCATTACGTGATCAGTGCGCGCCTGCATTGTCAATGCAGAGTCCGGAGGATGTGGTGGCCCTTCAACATGCGGACCCCTGGAAGTTCCCGTGCAGGGAAAGCCCCGGCAGGACAGCTTCTGCCGCCCTCTGTTCACGCCCGCTTGGGAGCTGCACAAGCTCCGCGGCTGCGTGTGCAAGCAGCGGTACCTGCGCAACTCCTGGGGCGAATGCATCCCGCGAAAGAAATGCATACCTTGCAAGTTTCGATGGCAAAGAGATTATCGCACATGCGCACCTGGATGCCCCGCAACCTGTAACATGCCGTTCGGCACGTCATGCAACAAGCCGTGTACCGCTGGTTGTGACTGCCCGCCTGGTTGGGTAGTGTAAGTGAGATTTCTATTAGGGTTCGGCGACGCCTACCAGTACGTGCCATTAGAGAAGCGAACAAACAATATTCAAATTTTTTCGGACAATCAAGATCCTCAGGGTTTAAACAAGATTGCGTTAAATTGCCTTTTAAAATGTGGATGAGCGTTCCGTATACTAGCACCCCAAGGCACGACGTCATCGAGTTTCTGTGATGCTCGCAGAAGAGTGCAGTGTAGCATGTAGTTGTTTAGACATGCGCAGCAAGAGAGTTAGACCATTGTATGACATCAAAACTACTGCCACCATTCCCTCCATGAAGAGCGAGCTTTTAGCATTCTTTCCCTCGATGTGACTCATCTCTTGTATGCAAACTCGGAAGGGGCAAGCAAGGAACCGAATGTTACAGTCCGCTTCCAGTATCGATAAAGTATGAAGTTAAGAATTGTGTTGTCTATGATGTCGAATAGAAACCTAGCATGTTATCCGTGAGAATCACTGTTACAACTTTCCTGGGCCTAATGTCTTCGTTGATTGTGCGCACCTGTTTGGTGTCTTTATTCCTTTGTGATCGAGAAATGGTATTAAACCATGGACATCTTCGTGCTCTTCAGGTACAAGAATTGCCCGCTTTCGATTGATGCAGTAATGCTTGCAAATTTCACTGGTTCCTCTCTCATCGACTTAAACAAGCCCGGTAGCTTTATTTTGTTTTGTTAGTACTAGTTTTACATAATCGATAGAGGTTCTTTGATCAAGGTGATTGCCCTGCACGTCAGTGTATGATACGATGTCGCATTGTAGTGACGGTCGAGAATACATTAGCGAAACTGTGAGTTACGAAGCTCATTATTCAGCAAACTTGGTCCCCTAAAAGCAAGTAACATTCAAAGCGCAACTATAGCGGCAAGCACAGTCGGCGATCGTCGATAGTCTGATTTGCGGGCCAAGCTCGTCGGCTTTTATACACGACTCGTCGAAGGATAAATAAATAAAGGATAATAAAGGATAAATAAGTGCAAGTGTCAATATGCACTCTCCATTTAACAATCTGTGCTCTCCTACCTTCCATGGCGTCAAAAACTATTCATTCAGATCTTACGATATACAGTAACTCCGTTAATAATGTATTTTTTATGCAGGCACCCGAAACTCCCAAAGATGTGCATCAAGGCCAAGAAGTGTCTTCCGAAATGTCCAGCGAACTCAAGTTTCCAGTCGTGTGTTTCCAATTGTCGTCCTAAGTGCGGCGAAAGCCGACCCAATAGATGCGACTTTCAATGCGATAAGGGCGCCTGCATCTGTAAAAAGGGCTACGTTGAATTGGAGCGAGGTGGCCAGAAATCATGCATTCTGGAGGCAAAGTGCGCGTGGTACACCCATACGAAACCTTTATTTAAGCCTAACACAACTCTAAATACGGGCGGAGGAGAAAGGGCTCCAGTCACTGCCAATATCACGCGAGGCGTCGTAGGCCCTCCAGGCAGTACGGCCTTGCTTGCTCCCTCAGGACATGTGTCGACAAGTAGTACAGCAGAACTTGGTGCATCCACTCTAAGTACGGGAACAGGAGGTACACATTTACCTATTACCGCTGGAACAGCTGGCAATGTTCTCCTGTCGGGTACTGAAGCCATAAGCTCACCTGGGGCTACCGTGCATCGCCCAACTACTTTAGGAACGAGCTCAGGGGGCACAGTTTCAAGTACAATTACCGGCAATACCACAGAAGATGCGTACTCACATGGTACTACAGGACTTCCCAGCACTGTAACGGGAACAAATTCAGCGGCTACAGTAATTAACGGCCACGCCCGCCTTGTCGCGACGCAACCTAGCGAAGGTACAGAAGCCACACTATCGCCTTCTATTGCCATGCCTTCCGGAGGTGGGGCCAGAGGAGAAAGCGCACAACCACCTATTGCTCACCTTAATCGTAATGTGGGTTTCGAAGTCACAGTTCCAGGCACGCGTTTAAGTCTTGCTAGTGGGCCTCCCACAGCAGACAATAGAACGTCACCGGCTGCTGGGCCACTGTTTATTTCCGCTGTGAATAACAGGTTCAGTATCGTTACGGAAGCAGTGGGTGCACTTAATACAGGACTACACGGTGCAGCCCGTGGCAGAGGACACATGGTGGGTTCACCACCCCTCGTAACAGCAGGATATCACGGTGGCCGCTTCGGACTTCACCCATTACATACGCCTTCATTTGGTTACAGCGGTGCTGGTTTCCTGCGATACCCGTGGGCTGCACAATTTCCGCACCCATGGGCTACGCCATCACTTATATGGACACCGCAGTACGGGGCCGCCCTCGGGTTCTACCCATGGGGCCTATCTTTACCTGCTAGGATAATCGGAAACGGTTGGACTGAGTTCGGAATTTCTCCATGGGGCTCACCCTTGCAAGCCATTCGTGGACATGACGGTGCGCATTTAGGATTTCATCCTTGGAATGCGTTCTCACGCAGCGCAGTGGCATACGGCACAGCTGGTTTCCCATTTGGACGGAATAGTATATATGCACCTCGAGCCATCGGTTTCCCGAGGGCCAGTGTTGATATGTGAGCGGAAGTTGCGCGCTCCACTGGCATCACGTGGTATAGCGGCGCCCGCACCTGAGTACTTTCTCCGGGCAGTCGCTAAGTTGTAGCCTGCTAATTTTATTGTTTTCTTGTACCATAAGTACAATGTAGTTTTCTTGTACCATAAGAATATAGCTACAGTACTATGTAAAAATAAACTAGTTGATATGCGATCTTCAAGTTTCTTTGCATGATGAGCCCTAACGCATTATTTTTCGGTAGGTATTGGTTAATAAAATCCGACTGCGAAATGCCTTGTGGCAAAATTGCACTGCGTTTCTGGCTTTTATTTTTGAGCGAGGGGAAACAATAAAATGAACTTCCTCCGCGCAAACATTTTGAGAGATTTTGTACTTAGGGTAAACAAATGCAACACTCATGTATTCATTTGAAACGGAAACTTAAACGATCATATTCCAGAAAGGGCACAATTTAACCGAACATATTGCCACTCATAGATATCGCGTATTTAAATTTCGGTTTATTAGATATAGGTGGGAGGTGGGATATTTTTAGGAGAGCTGTGTGACCATTAGAGTTTTTGAATTGGTTCAAATTTACTCTATAGGGTCGCGTAGCGTCTATTGTGCTGTTTTTTACATCATGCTTGCATCGTGCTTGCATCGTTTGCCAGTCGCCTGCTTGCTGTCTTGTTTGTCGCATTAAAATCTTGCATTTTTAAATGTATTAGGTTTAAGACAAACGTGTAGTATATCTTCATTTATGGCACACTTCTATGAGAAAATAAGGTTTTCACGTGACTTCATCGGCAACCAACAATACTAAAAGAAGGTGTCGCCTCCGCTTACGGGAGGAGCAGAAAAATGAAGGTGAGTTGAAGCTCGTGCAACATAGACAAAGTCGTTTCCGAAGTGGGCCTAAGCTATGAGCCTGGGGGAATATGAGCATATTGAATCTACCTTACCTACCTTGCGATTGCTTTCAAAACTACCTTTTTTTTCTCCAGATTTTAATCTTTCATACAATATTATTACGCATACACCTTCAACACTATCTGCTTCGTTTTAATACCTCTGTGTAAAATTTTGACTATGTTTCTGTTACAAAAAAATACAATGAACCACAATGATTTAAAATGAGGGGTGTTCGAATTGGGACATTTACGACTGGAATAGAATAAGAAAATGACATGAGAGTTTAAAATCGAATGTCATATACCTTCTCAGTTCTAAACAACATAACGTTTGATACATGTATATGTAACACCGCTTAACCGCGCGTCCGGTCTACTGAGAAGTTTTCAAGCGAGAATAAATTAAGCACTCTTGACCAGCTGGCGAGGCACTGAAAACGATAGAAATGCTTAGCGTTGCCCTGAAGCTATGCCGACATGACACACTAGGCTGACATGACACTGATTTTGACCTGCCGGTGCTTTCACAGTCGCATTCGGCAGTAGCGGCAGAACGGTCAACTTCACATACAGCGCATCTAAGCAGCGTTTCTTCGGTGTCGCAGTTTTGAACGCGAAGCTGCCTTTGTCTCACTGATTCGTCCGTAAGTGTCGAAAACGTACTGCAGGAAAGCCAACACACACAATGATCGATCTGCGTCCACAATAGAGCCATCTGCGCATCTGCGCACACAATCGTAGAACACTACAGTTTGCATTCGCAGTGTTACTGATAAGAACAATGGGAACTGCAACACCACTCTACCCAGATGAACTGTAGATATCTGCATTGCATTACGCGCGTCACGCAATGCATACCCGGCCGTCACTATGGGTAGGCCGCGGGTGAAGCGCACGGCAGAAGAGGCTGCCGTACGCGAATGTAAGCAAGAGCGCGATCGGGCCCGCAAGGCCGATCCCGTGTATCGGCCACGGCATGCAGCGCGTTAAAGTGTAAGTGTGCGTGTGTATTAAACGGCTACATGATCTTTGAGCTATGCAATTTAACTATGCAACTAACGAAATGGCTATGGAACTTAACGAAATGTGTCTTCATTCAACTTCAACGTTCAAAAATACAATCCTAAACAGGCAATCAAATCACACGTGCATCGCGTCGGGTCGCTCAGTATTTCTTGGGTTCGTTGCGTAGTCGTTGGCTTTGGACTTTGACTTTGATTCAGTTTGTATTGCCTAAAGCTTCGCGTTCAACCATCTTTCTTTAAGAAGGGGCTTTGATTTTTTTTCTTACGGATTCCGTGGGCCGGATGCATTCTTCTATGGATACTGGTATGGCTTCCTAGATGTCATCACTGCCGTGACTTGCCTCTGGCCAGATAAGCAAGCCCATCAAGATAAACGGGACAGCTGTACTGTGCGCTGGATGATTGGATAACCGCTATCGGCTGTCTATGACGTCATCATTTCCGACGAACTTCATCAGTGTTTGCTGGGCGTCTCTTTCCCACAGTCGCGTTCCGCAGTAGCGGCAGCATTGTCAGCTTCACGCACAGGGCATCTAAGCAGCGTTTCCCCTGTTACGCAGGTTGGTGCTTTCTAATTTATTTTACTTACTGTTGCTGCTACCGAGTGCGACTGTTCCTACCCGCCCCGCTTACTTATAATGGCTGATGAATCTTACAACTGTCTTGCCTGTCACCAAGACATTGCTACTGGTGTTTTGTCGGTGCTTTGCTCTTGTTGTGAATTAAGCTGTCACACTTGTAGCAGCTCTGGGCTGAAAGCTAGGATTTTCACCGTCATGAAAACTGATGGCAGATTATTGCAGTGAGTGTGCCGAACTTGTAAAGCTGGCAATCATTCCCGTGATCCCGTTACTGACGGAGTACCTTCAGGTGATCAGAATTAGTTGATCATCATAATGAAAGTTATGAATGCAAAGTTTGCAGCAATATTGCCTCTCCTAGACAATGTTGATATCCCTTCTTCAGTTAATAGACTTGGTTGTTGATCTGAAGGCTTCAATAGAACACAATTCTAATCAATATGACGATGTCATTAAGCACCTGGTCAACCAGTCTCGAGAAATCACTGAGATTGAGGCACGCTTAAGTCGAGTAGAAAATTCCAGTACTAAACAGCCCTTCCACTGGGGTGGAGATGGAAGACCAGCGAAGCTTTACTATCGTGGGAATTATGTATTTCCAACTATGACTATAAAGATGTGATAATGTAATTGGTTATTTGAACGATTAAATAATAAGAAATATATATGATCCGGTGGTTTTCATTTATTTAGTGACCACAGGGACCATGACCTTATGGTCGCTACAGTACACCGCCATAGAGTGTAGGGCAAAGGTTGGCACGTTCTCCATAAACACGTCACCAACGCCGCGCCCTTTTGGTGCGAAACGCAGGCAAAACGCCGCCGCCGTCGACAACAGTTCTGCGCGTTGCTGGTGCTGCTACATGTCCAAGTTTATACAGCTCCTCAGAATTTTGAGAATGACAGCCCGTAAACAAATGTACTGAAACAAAACACCGGCAGCGCATGCCTTTTATGTTAAATCTTCTCAGACTGAAAAATTAAAAGTGTGAAACAAAAAATTCTCGAGCCAATGAGAGTTTTTTTCTACACGCGGACACGAGCATCGGAGACAGCACTTGACAGCTTCGCTGTAAAACAACATTGTTGGCTTGCGAAACCAGCTCAATGACATTGAACAGTATGGACGGAGCCACAACCTTGCAGTACATGGACTGCACAGCCACAACCTTAAAATACATGGACATGCACAGTGAGAATGGGGACTTATTGGACAAGGAAATGAGCTCATGAGACATTTTGTTACGTCTCCTTTGACGAAGCAGGACATAATGAAAGGAAACAGTGAAACGCCGACGAAAAATGAAAAGGTGTCAAAAAACTTCAACACGTTTCGGCTTCCGTACGGAAGCCTTGGTCACAAAAAAAGTGACTCGGCGAGACGACCTTATGTCCCTTTTAGTACATGACCGAGGCACCTAACGTACGCAGGTGGAAGATTGCCATCATTCCTGTTCAGCTCGAAGTCCGGATAAGAAGCGATTTCAGATACGGAGGGGAACGCCAGTTTTTCTTTCGCGATGATGCTAGCCTTGGCCCAGTCAACCTCATGATTAGAAATGGCCACGTGTTCCGCAAGTGCGTTGGAGACAATGTTATTCTTTATGACGTCATTCATGCGGTTCATATCGGCGAGAGCATAAATTTTGAAATACGGCTGAAAGACTACACGAATGAGGTCAGAAAGAATAACGTCTCCAACGCACTTGCGGAACACGTGGTAACCTCTAAGCCAGGGGCCGGCCACTTCGACTAGAGCCGCTATTCTGGACATTCCGCCATTTTCTTCGAAGCGTGACGTAGGCGCGACGCTTACAAAATGGCGCTGATGGCCCCGTTTTGCTTTCGTAACGATACGCAAATTTGACGTTTCGCCTAAGAAACTGTAATGTAGGCATTGAACCTAGCATTCTTGATAAAGGAAAACAGTTTTCCTCCCCAGTAAAAATAAAGCCGCTAGCTCAAAGCGTACGATTATTCCATCAAAATCGTTTCTCGCTTCCGTCGTCTGCATGCGCGCAGGCTGTCGTCTGCTTCATTAGATAAGATGCGTGTCCTCGGGAAACTGAATGAGTCATCGTATATTGGCGCCCACGCGCTTGCTTTCTACCTTGAGACAACACACGCGACCTACCAGTGATGATGAGCGCACGCTCTAGGCCGCGTTATCGCTATCTCGTGATCCGCAAGTGACTCAGCCCGACTCGTCTGGCTGAGAAGCGGCCGAATATCATCGATAGCGTTGCGCGCGCCACAGGTATCCGCTTGAGCGACGCAAACGCCGGCACTGCCATCTCTTGTGCACTTCGCTGCTTACTCGCACCGCGAGAGGAAACTTCAAGGCGCCGTCTTGCGTACATTTCTTCTTGTAAATTAAAAAGTCACCGTTGTCATAGCCTTTGATGACGCGAAAAGTCATTAATATTGATTACAACACAAACACAATAGTGTAAAGTGCGAAATGTCGCCGAAAGTTTGCTAGTTTCAACCAATATTATTTCAAATAAACGTGTTTTTAATAGAAATGATGGTTCAAAACACAAATGCCAACACCACCCGAGAGGGATGCAAATGCTATGAGCACGCGTTGTGAACAAAAGATTTTCATGGCCCCAAATGACAGGGAAAATGCGGCGATACGCATGCCTCTCGACTGACACTGCATATGGCCGCTCATTACCATAATTCGCGCGGCTCGTCGCACCACAAATTATGGCGGAAAATCTGTGCAATGGCAGCCCAGCGCAACGTCACGCAACGTCAAATTGACGTTTACGAAACGGCCCTTCCTGTGACGCTCTTCACGGAATATTCTTTCAGCCAATCAACAACTGACATGCCGGCTATCTTGAAACGCCACCACATATTCGCGAAATTGCAGATGCATTCCACGGGCTTCTGCACGCTACCGTACACTTTCTTTTTAAAGCGCTAAAGTCGCAATATAGGTGCTAAGGACCACACAAAAGTATTAGTCGATAAAACTGGCAGCTCCACGTCACGCTTCGTCATTCTGACGAAAACTCAAAATTGCATTTTGCAAAACTTCCGTTTCCCGGCACAAATTTCAAAACACGTGACCTCTGGACAGCCAATGAGACAGTCAAGATGGCGGATAATGGCGGCCGTGCAGCCGCCATGCGTGTCCAGAATAGAGCCCTAAGCCGCTATTCTGGACATTCCGCCATTTTCTTCGAAGCGTGACGTACGCGCGACGCTTACAAAATGGCGCCGATAGCCCCGATTTGCTTTCGTAACGTGACGCAAATTTGACGTTTCGCCTAAGAAACTGTAATTTAGGCATTGAACATAGCGTGGCTGATAAAGCAAAACAGTTTTCCTCCCCAGTAAAAATAAAGCAGCAAGCTCAAAGCGTACGATTATTCCATCAAAATCGTTTCTCGCTTCCGTCGTCTGCATGCGCGCAGGCTGTCGTCTGCTTCATTAGGTAGGATGCGTGTCCTCGGGAAACGGAATGAGTCATCGTATATTGGCGCCCACGCGCTTGCTTTCTACCTTGAGACAACATACGCGACCTGTCAGTGATGATCAGCGCACGCTCTAGGCCGCGTTATCGCTATCTCGTGATCCGCAAGTGACTCAGCCCGACTCGTCTGGCTGAGAAGCGGCCGAATATCATCGATAGCGTTGCGCGCGCCACCGGTATCCGCTTGCGCAACGCAAGCGCCGGCACTGCCATCTCTTGTTCACTTCGCTGCTTACTCGCCCCGCGAGAAAAACATCAAGACGCCGCCTTGCGTACATTTATATTTATAAATTAAAAATTCGCCGTGGTTATAGCCTTTGATGACGCGAAAAGACATTAATATTGATTACAATACAAACGCAGTAGAGAAAAGTGCAAAAAGTCGCAAGAAGTTTGCTAGTTTCAACAAATATTATTTCAAATAAACGTGTTTTTATTAGAAATGATGGTTCAAAACACAAATGCCAACACCACTCGAGAGCGATGCAAATGCTATGAGCACGCGTTGTGAACAAAACATTTTCATGGCCCCAAATGACAGGAAAAATGCAGCGATACGCATGCCTCATGACTGACACTGCATATGGCCGCTCATTACCATAATTCGCGCGGCTCGTCGCACCACAAATTATGGCGGAAAATCTCTGCAATGGCGGCCCAGCGCAACGTCACGCAACGTCAAATTGACGTTTACGAAACAGCCCTTCCTGTGACGCTCCTCGCGCGATATTCCTTCAGCCAATTAACAAGCTGACATGCCGGCTATCTTGGAACGCCACCACATATTCGCGAAATTGTAGATGCACTGCACGGGCTTCTGCACGCTACCGTCCACTTTCTTTTTAAAGCGCTAAAGTCGCAATACAGGTGCCAAGGGCCACAAAAAAGTATTAGTCGATAAAACTTGCAGCTCCACGTCACGTTTCGTCATTCTGACGAGAACGCAAAATTGCATTTTGCAAAATTTCCGTTTCCCGGCACAAATTTCAAAACACGTGACCTCTGGACAGCCAATGAGACAGCCAAGATGGCGGATAATGGCGGCCGTGCAGCCGCCATGCGTGTCCAGAGGCTCTATCCTGGACATTCCGCCATTTTCTTCGAGGCGTGACGTAGGCGCGACGCTTACAAAATGGCGCTGATGGCCCCGTTTTGCTTTCGTAACGATACGCAAATTTGACGTTTCGCCTAAGAAACTGTAATGTAGGCATTGAACCTAGCATTCTTGATAAAGGAAAACAGTTTTCCTCCCCAGTAAAAATAAAGCCGTTAGCTCAAAGCGTACGATTATTCCATCAAAATCGTTTCTCGCTTCCGTCGTCTGCATGCGCGCAGGCTGTCGTCTGCTTCATTAGATAGGATGTGTGTCCTCGGGAAACTGAATGAGTCATCGTATATCGGCGCCCACGCACTTGCTTTCTACCTTGAGACAACACACGCGACCTACCAGTGATGATGAGCGCACGCACTAGGCCGCGTTATCGCTATCTCGTGATCCGCAAGTGACTCAGCCCGACTCGTCTGGCTGAGAAGCGGCCGAATATCATCGATAGCGTTGCGCGCGCCACAGGTATCCGCTTGAGCGGCTCAAACGCCGGCACTGCCATCTCTTGTGCACTTCGCTGCTTACTCGCACCGCGAGAGGAAACTTCAAGGCGCCGTCTTGCGTACATTTCTTTTTGTAAATTAAAAAGTCACCGTTGTCATAGCCTTTGATGATGCGAAAAGTCATTAATATTGATTACAATACAACGCAATGTGAAAAGTGCGAAATGTCGCAGAAAGTTTGCTAGTTTCAACCAATCTTATTTCAAATAAACGTGTTTTTAATAAAAATGATGGTGCAAAACACAAATGCCAACACCACCCGAAAGCGATGCAAATGCTATGAACACGGGTTGTGAACAAAAGATCTTTATGGCCCGAAAGGACAGGGAAAATGCGGCGATACGCATGCCTCTCCACTGCCGTTGCATATGGCCGCTCATTACCATAATTCGCGCGGCTCGTCGCACCACAAATTATGGCGGAAAATCTCTGCAATGGCGGCCCAGCGCAACGTCACGCAACGTCAAATTGACGTTTACGAAACGGCCCCTCCTGTGACGCTCCTCACGGGATATTCCTTCAGCCAATGAACAAGCTGACATGCCGGCTATCTTGGAACGCCACCACATATTCGCGGAATTGCAGATGCATTGTACGAGCTTCTGCACGCTACCGTCCACTTTCTTTTAAAGCGCTAAAGTCGCAATATAGGTGCCAAGGACCACAAAAAAGTATTAGTCGATAAAACTGGCAGCTCCACGTCACGCTTCGTCATTCTGACGAAAACGCAAAATTGCATTTTGCAAAACTTCCGTTTCCCGGCACAAATTTCAAAACACGTGACCTCTGGACAGCCAATGAGACAGCCAAGATGGCGGATAATGGCGGCCGTGCAGCCGCCATGCGTGTCCAGAATAGAGCCCCAGAATAGAGCCCCTAGTTTCGGTATCTGAAATAAAGCGTCCGCCATTGTTTTGGTAGGAAGCGAAAATTCAGCAACTTTTGCATGTGTGGCCCTACCTTTCCAACCTACGCATGAATAAAGTTAAGTTATGCAATTATGTGTTGAAAAAAATATGTCCTTGGCCATTTTCGTTTTTTTTAACACCCTATATATTTATCCAGACTCGGCCTTCGTTGCGCCGAAGGGCGGCGCTCTCGCTCTTATCTCGTCTGCTGCCATTCCGTTCGTCTGCTCCAGCCCTTTTTGCTGTCCACGTGTGAAATTTTTTAGAATTGCAGGAAAGCGACAATTTTGGTGTTTGTGAGTGCGAACATCTGAAAATGTCGGCGAAACTAGGCACAGGACACAAGGCGTGTTGTGCTGCTCTTTGGTGCCGCAACTCGGGAAGGAACAGCGCAGCCAAATTTTTCCGCTTCCCAGCGGACGAAAGGTAAGCACACTTTTTTTCGGTACGAAGAATCATGTGCTGTGCTTATCAAAACGGCCACAGAGCGAACCGAAACATTTCTGCCCTTGCTTTACAGTCATTCTTTTTCCTGGCACTGCGCATTTTTCAGTAACGTTGTAAGCATGTAAAGCTACTTGTGGACAGTTTCTGGTGAGCCGGTTGATGCCAGCTGACGCTCAAACGGAAATTTCGCTTCGGCATTGGTTTTTTTAGCGGTGGACCTGCATTTTTTTCTTCGCGAAGAAATCTTGCAAAGTATATATATGTTCGCCGAACACGCTTATTCGACGAATTGGCTCGGCTTCAGAGCATTCCGACGAGCAGTTCCTTGGGGTGACATTACCACATTTGAATGTTTAAGAAAGAAGCCCCCAAAATAATTACGTACGAGCGACTGCTTACATTCCGTGTCACGAGAAGTTCATGTTACCTGCGCTAAGGGCGAGCTTCGCTTCACTTTTGAACTCGTGACATATTTTCTCGCTTTTTAGCACTCTATATATTAGTGTCGCTTTATGTGTTGTTTATTGATATTCATGGTGGTACCTGTTTCATTTTCTAGGTGTGACGTATGGCGGAATTACGCCCAAAGAGCAGATCTTGAGGGACTCGCACGGGAGCAAATGTACAACGGCTACCGCCTCTGCTCGGACCACTTCGCTGAAAATGCCTACGCCGACCCTGCCAAAACACGACTCCTGTGGACGGCTGTTCCCACTGCTGCAGTGGAAGTGGGGTCCCCGATCGACGAGGGTAAGAAAAACAATTTATTAGCGGTTGCGAATGTGTGCGCATTTGTAGTTCGTTTTCACGCGCCTTATCGCTTGATACATAATTCACGTTCCATATTTAAGCATGAGTTCAAGGTGTATCCTTTACATTGGATTTCATGCAACCAGCTTAATGTACAACTGCCTTCCTTCGCTACCTCCTTAACCGAGACCGATTTCTACCCTATCTTCCAGGACCCTCCCGGGCAGAAGCCACAGAAGCGACGGCTGGTTCGGCTCAAGACCACCCTGCCGGCCAAAAGAGCGTCGTCCAGGTTGTAGGTATGCAAAGGCCGACTTGTTGATTTTGGGCATTAAGGCAGGCGGCGTGCATTCTTGCTTTGTGTAGAACTAGTATGCAAGATACGGCGCAAAAGTGAACAGCACGGAGCGCTTCTTTCTTTCTTTTTTCATGTCGTCTGCTACGGCTTCGTGTGACGTTACGCCTCGAAATTTGTTGCGCGTGCTCCAGGCAATTGCGTTCTTTTCGTTTTTACTTAATATTCGATGATCATGCGTGGTAAAGGGTGTTCCAAACTGCTGGTGTAGCTAACGCTGCGAATATTTTCCAGCTTCCTGACGCAGCGAAAGATGCGAATATCTTTTTTTCACAACGACAGAATTAACGCTCGTAAGAAGACGCAGCCCACTTGGCCTTGCTGTAAGCGGCATATCTGTCGCCCGCCGTTGTCGCTTATCGGACATGGCGTTACACTTTGAAACACGAGGTCGCAGAAATAAATTGAGTTTCGATAGGGCCGAAGTTAACGCACGCCGCCGATGGTCGAACTATTTCGCAGTCGGTTATTACGGCGTGTCTCACGCACGCATCGTGGTACGTAAAATCGCACAATTCAATACGACGAAGCTAAGTCTTGGGTACACGCTGCAACGATCTCCATAATTTTCGTTTTATAGTAGAAATTTTACAGGAGCAGGTGTGCGCGTGCCGGCGCAGAGCAGCTTTTAAATTATTTTGACTTAATTACCTCTTGTGGGCTGTGTAGGCAATGGTAAAGCAAAAGTAAATTAAAAAAGAAACTGCAATACTACAATGTTCCTAGCCAGCTAATGAGACAACACCAATGCTAAACATGTTACGTAATTGTACAATAGCAATGCAACTTTGAGCAAAGCTTAATGTCTCTTAGAGGAATATTTTTAGTTGAAGTCATGCAAAGATACACAATCGAAGCTGACCCGCATAAGTCGGAAGCGCCATTTTGCGAAAAAAGTGCTGAGACTTGTTTAAAACAGTGACCTAAAATGCTGCTCATTTCCCCCTTATTTCCAGAAGATGGAAAAAGAAAAAGGAGCTGGCAATGTTGGGCTCAACGTCCTCGTCACCTGCTCTGCATGATCAGTTCATTATTCACGAACGTGTTACTATGAACCTTCGTTTGTGGTGAATTGTACTGTGTACAGCCAATAAACGTGGTGACCCCTGCAGCGATAATCTATATACGATGAATTGTGTGAAGACTTCTCTTATGTTTGTGTAACCAATACAGATGCCAACATTTGTATTTACTGTACGAATTACACAGCTCTGTGCTATTGTGGTATGTATTGAGTTGTATCGTTTGCAATACGTTGCTAATAAAATCAGTGAATACACCACATTTTCCGACTACTCAATTTTCTTGCTCAAACAAAATTGTCACGCTTCGAGCTTGCTAGCTCGCGTGCATTTTAACTATGACTCTGCACTTGCTGTGATGTGGCACACCAAATATAAAAAGGCGAAGAAACCTTGGGTGAACAAACGACTGTACAAAAGAATACAGTAAAAAAATGACCTCTTTAGAGTTTTTAAAGGGTAGCTAGAGATCTAAATGCCGAGCAATTGTTCAAAGAAACCAGAAATAAGTTAGCCGCAGATGTGAAAAAAGTTAAGCAAGAATAATATGCGAAAATATTTGCTGATAAATGCGGTCTTTAACAAATATAGAAAGCATTTAATGCACTTCTATCGAAAACAAACAGAACAATCCCAAGCGAGATTCTCCTAGATGGTATAGCACATGCAGGTTAAATGTTAGTCCGCAAATTTATTGATCGTGTTTTACAGGTAGGTAAATTCAGTGCTAAATGTACCATCTATACCTCTCCGTTGGTTTCGGAACATTAAATACAGCGAAAACTGCATTTTTGCTTACACAACCACTAGAGAAATTGAGGATCATATTGCATCACTAAAAAATAATAGCTCCACCGGAGTTGACCATAATAAAGCTGAAGCCATAAATGCAATATGCGATATATTAGCACCAACATTTTCGCATATGTGAAATCAAGTCCTTCTACTTGCGGAATTTACAGAAGAATTAAAAATTGCGAGTGTGCGTGTCATTCACAAAATGGCAGCTATGAAGACCTTAGTGATTATTGACCTATATCTGTCCTGCCCATATTCTTTAATATTGCTGAAGTGGTAATAAACATCAGACTAATTGATTTTCTGCATACTAATAACGCTATTGCGGAGTACTATGGCTTCCACAAAGGAACATCAACTGAAATGGTATTAATTAGCGCACAAGGTGAAATTATTAACACTGAAAAGAAGTCCTTACACCCGGCCTGCTTGTGGACTTCAAGAAGGCATTCGACTCAATCAACCACGAAATACTCTTGCACAAATTACCTTGCTATGGTATAAGAGGAAAACCACTGTCACTATTCGCTAGTTACCTAAACTCCAGATTGCAATGGACACAATTAAATGGTTTTTGTTCAATTTTCAAATTTATTGACGTCGGAGTACCATAGGACTCAATCTTGGGGCCCACACTGTTTCTCTTGTACAGCAATCATACAATGAGCATTCCGAATACGCACAAAATAATATTAAACGCAGACGACACCAGCGCATTTTTAAGCGGATACAGTGCGAATCTTATTACAAAAAATGCAAATGCATGGTTAAATAAATTGCAAATATGGCTCAGTGTAAATAGGCTGCAACTAAAAGTTACGAAGACAAAGTATATGTTCTTCCTGTCTAAAAATAAATGAAAACACGTTACCAATAATCTCGATGTCACATTTTCGCGAATCCTAATTGAACATGTTGGATCGGTCAATTTCTTGCTGTCATTATCCATGAAGAACTTTTACCGACGGAACATGTTAGAAATATCCGCTCAGAAATTTCACGATCTGTCACATTAATTCAAAAATTTCAGTGTCTCTTGGCCACTATGGCCAAAGAAACAAATTGACTTTTCGCTCGTTCAATCTCATTTGCACAACTGTTTATTGGTTTCGGCTCATTCGAGTAATATTTACCTCAATTCACTCTTTATCCTTCAAAAGAGGGCAATAAGAGGTGTCGCAAACATTTTACTTTCAGAGAGCACCACCACACATTTCAATACCCTGTGTATAATAGTTGCTTCAACAACTAATCACCTACCGTTACGCTTTTGTATCCCTTCCCCTTTGTATCGTTTACACATTTCATAAAAAGTATATTATAAATTCCAGTTACCTTGTCTTGGTGATCTGAAGTATCAAGATTCACACTTATTGTGGAGTTCACCAAATTATCTCATCACCTGCAAACAGCAGGATCGGGAATTTGATGAGTGGAAAGAAAACTGGCATAGGAGCATTGCGCCTCGTAGTTCTAAGTACACTTTAAAATTAGGAATCACGATGATGCTATTGAACAAAAAAAATGTATTCCAGATATTGCGTTACCATTAATCAACATTTTCAGCTTCAACAATGATCTCCATTGCCGTCATCGTGCCTTAGCTATTTTTCGCGCCTCTATTTTTTTATGCCAGCAATAAAATTGCAGCACTGGACGAGGAGCAGCCAAGACTTTCTTCATTCTCATGATGCAAAATACAGCATCACTGCGGCATCTAGCGACTGCAGCTTCATACACATTCATGAATGTATGAGCCTCCGAGATATCGGAAGCAGGCAGAATAAGAATGTTGAGAGTAATTTCTGCTCTGACGTCATCTCCTTGCCAGCTGACGGCCTATTTGCGCAGGTACGTCTTTGTACGCAGACGCTACGCAATTCGGTGCAGAGCATTGCAATCTGCCTAAGTAGTTTTGAAAGAATAACTCCGACGTGAGCGGCCTGTGTAAATTTCTGCTGCGGAATTTTTTTTCGGCAACAGTCGTAATGCCACTGCCGTCATCAGCAAGTGATCGTTCTTATAGTGTCGCCGTCGTCAGTCCTTCTTGGCTCTCCGCCTTACCGCATGGCAAAAAAAAAAATATCCGCACAGGTGCATGTCACCCGCCTCTGCAAAGGAATTCAAACACATGCGGGAACCTGCAGCTGGCAGCTGGTAGCGCTAACCACGGCGCTGTCGCAACACAATCCAGCTTGGAAATGGGGGCGGATATCGGGCACCACGCAGACTTCGATAGTGCGCCTCTGTTTCAAAAACCACAGCAGACAATACTGTAGCGCACGAAAGCTAGGATGCTTAAATTTCAAGGAGCAAGTTGGTTCCGATATGGTAGCGTCATTCAGCACTTGCCGTGGTAGCTTAGTGGCTATGCCATTACGCTGCTAAGCTCTAGGTCGCAGATTCAATCTCGGCCATGGCGGCTGCATTTAGGTGGGTGCGAAGTGCAATTTAGGTGTTCGTTAAAGAGTACCAGGTCCTCACATTTAATGCCGAGTCCCCTTACAACGACATGCCTCATAATCAGATCGTAGTTTTTGCACGTAGATACTGTAGTATCTAATTTAATTGTTTTTTTGTCAGTCAGGAAACTGAACTGTACAAAAAAAACCCTGCGGGTTACTTACGAACTAGAATGACTCGAAACGATTAATTTTTTTTTCGCTCAAGAAGGAAGCCGAAAAAAATTGTGGTTTTTGGTTCAGGTTGTCCAACTTCTCTCGATGTAGTGAACGTTTTGTGTGAAAACAACGAAATGGCAGTGTTGCGCAAGTGCACTAATACAGGACACCAAGCGCAGTGAGTCCTGTATTTCTGTGCATGCTCCAGTCTTGTCTTTTGTTGTTTTGCGCATAAGCTTTAATTTGTTAAACTACCCCGCCCAGTATAACATTTCTATGTTTGAACTTGTTTATCAATGCATTCTGCGTACTTCGTGCTAAACCACGCTGCCTAACTTGTAAATTCAGATGAGCTGTGTGGCACTAGTGGCAGCTGTGTCCCTGTGGTTTTCAACATATTGCGTCAGGAGCCAGAAATATTAATACACTCGTAACTGTTTAAAACTGATGACCATCAAGTAGTTGAAGATTACCTGGCCATCTGAGTATGAACTACTATCTGATTATGAGGCAAGCCGTAGTGGGGTACTCCGAATTAATTTGGACCACCTGAGGTTCCTTAACGTGCACCAAAATCCAAGTACACGGGTGTTTTCTGCATTTCGCCCCCATCGAAATGCGGTCACCGTGGACAAAGATTTGCTTTATTAATGGAGTTCTGGAATTCTGTGAGTGGTGACGCAGATCTGTTTTAATGCCAATATTTTAGTATCATTTGTTTTATCACTGCGTAATTCCAAAGCACAAGGGCAGCAGCCTGGATATAGATGTTTTAAGGAACTGAGAAATAATTAAGAAGACTTAGGTAAATTGCTAGGCTGAGAAGCGTGTAAAAATTACCTGATTAGCTTAAGCGAGATACGTGACTATTGGGATGCAAACAACGCTAGGGAGGCAAAATAAAATTCCTCGAAACTCATTTCATGAACACTGTCAGCGTTATTGCGATTAGCATTCAAGTACTGTCGCGACAAAACGTGTTACTGAAGAGAGCTTATTTATAATTTGTAGAGGCAATTCTGATATGTTCATTGATTCGGCTATATGCGGCATAGACTGTCTCGAGGTTCGGCAGACTTTGTTATGATGCTCGCTTGCCGGGGTCAGCTATTATAGCATGACAGTGACTGCACGTATGATGATAGCGGCATGAAGATAATGAGATGACGGCGATTTAATGACCATGATGGCAGGACGAGAATCGGACGACAAATCTGTAACGACGTCAATGAAACGACCACAGTATGACAACGAATACATGAAAATGGCCGAATAACGGCGTTGACAAGAAAACGCCGGTTTAATTACAATTCAATGACGCCAGCTTTGATACCATGAAATGAAGAATAATTAAGGAATGGTGTCGATGGAATGGCGAAGAAGGTGTGGTTAAAGCGACGTCACTCATGAAGCACTGGGCAAGAACTTATTTATTGCTAGCAGCACATGCGCCGTCGAGGTGTTCTCAGGTGACGTCCTCTTCGTCACTGGCACCGGCGCAGATGCGCCCCGACAGGGCCCTTCCGTCGGAGACGTGATCTTCTCAACGCACGCACGAGGGGCCAGAGGATGAGGGCATGTGTTGTGTTGCCGGGCCCGTTGATGCCGTAGCAAGGTAATTTAACGAATTAATTATAGAAGCAGCCGCGTGAGCCTCGACAAAGGCAGGTTTCAGCTGATCCAGGACTACGATGGTGTCGCGACCACTGAAGCGCCGAGTAAAATCATATCTCCGCGCGCGACAACATGGTGTGGACCGCTGCACGGTGCCTCGAGAGCGTGGCAGATGGAGTCGACGCGGAGGAATACAATCGCGTTGCTCTACGTAGGGGACGTTGTACGAACGGCGGCTTGTGTGTTTGGGCTCGGGTAGAAGAAGCGCGGAAGGACGTGAAAAGGCACGCTAGCTGGTAGACACATATGAGGAGCTAGACATGCGCCCTGCTGTGGTCGCACTGGAATGGTAGACTAACTCCGCTGGCGGAGTAAGGACGGACGGAAAAAAACTTTATTGATAAAAGCACCTGCGAGGTTGCCGGCCCGGGCTCACGCCACCAGGGCATTATGTGCGGTGGGGCATAGCCCTTTCCACCACTGCCCGGGCCCGCTACATTGCCCATAGTTGGTCGTGTAGATCTGAGCTAGTCAGAGCGCTTACCCGTCGCTCCTTGAGAAGGCTAGTAGACTAGCTGGGAAGGCGTGCAACCAAGTTCCTCTATGTTGGCGATCTCCAGCCCCAGAAGTATGATGTGAAGAGGGTACCACCCATCGGTCGTGGTTGCCAGCCGCCGTATAAGCGAAGTTTGACCTGGCGGTGGAACCACTCAGCAAGGCCATTAACAGTTAGTCTACTGACAGCTATTCCCTGCCGAAAAACGCATATGATACGCACTACCTACCCAATAATCTCGTATGAACATACGAGAACACATATATTTCAGCGTTCTTTTGTTCATTAGATCATACCCGATTAGTGGATATGTGGCGTTTGTGTCACATGAAATATTGTGGTCGCGTTCGCTGGAAAAGCTGTGTTAGTGTATGCGCACATGCGTGCACCTGTGAGCGCGTGAGCGTGCGTGCGTGTGTATGCGTGAAGTGAGTGTTTGTATAAACGGTAGGTTTGTGATCACAATATATTCACATGATCCACCGTGTGAACGCTGGTATATTAAAGTGCCAATATCGCCAAGTAGAAGGTGTATGGTTATCGAGACATGGTGATAAAATATCTGCACGACTCCGACAATCAGTTTTGGGCCCCCTGTTTTTTTTATTGTAAATGATATATCGCCTTATGTGAGGTGATGCGTACTTCTAGTCAATGATTATTGTCATACCACGTAAAGAAATGACAAATCCAACTGACACCATAATGGTGCAATCCGACCCAGATGGAATTCGGCGATGACTTCAGTAACTGGCAAATGAAAATAACATGGAGAAATGAAAACACGTTACACTTCGCCCTGTCCCCAATTTATCACCAAATGTGTGCGTGATTACAATCCCGCCATTGTAACAGTTCCGACCGAATCAGCGTTTCGAGGTTTTTTAATTATGCCTGCACATTTTGCTAATGCTTATAGAAATATATCCAAGACAAAACACTCATAAACTATGGCGTTTTCAGTGTTCTCCTATGTCTGGTGAGTGCCAATGCTAAACTTCTGGCATTTATTTCCGGTAACAAAAGCGTCTCAAGATTGTGCTTCTAAGATGTGACCATCCACGAATTTCGGTTTATTGATATGTGTAGTGGGGAATATGCATGTAGGCGCCGTGGGCATTGCCATCGCTTCGGCCCGAGGCCCGACCTCGAGCTACGGATGCCAACAGCTAGGACTGTGCCTAAAAAGCCACTTGCGATCCCTCGGACGAGTTTCAATAAATCCCCCTTTCATTTGGTGGAGGTGCTGGGTAACCTCGAAAACTGGAACTCCGAAGCCGGACGCTACCCACTGCTACGACCATGCCTGACGACAGCGCCCAGGAAGATACACCTCAGCCTCCAGCGGTCATCGTTTCTGGTGTGTTGCGCCAGCGTGATCCTGCCGTCTTTAGCGGCACCGATGATCATGACGTGGAGGATTGGTTGTCATCGTACGAGCTGGTAAGCCGGCACAATAAGTGGGACGACGCCACCAAGTTGCATAACGTGTTGTTTACCTTACCGGCGTCGCGAACCTCTGGTTCCGAAACCACGAACACGATTTCACCACATGGACTGTATTCAAGACCAGTTTTGCAGAAGTGTTCGGGCGTCCCGCTGTGCGCAAGCTTCGCGCTGAACAACGCCTACGTGGGCGCGCGCAACTTCACGGTGAAACGTTCACCAGCTATATCGAAGATGTCATTGACCTGTGTAGGCGGGTGAATTCGTCAATGGCAGAACAGGACAAGATAAAACACATTATGAAAGGCATTGATGAGGACGCCTTTCAAATGTTGTTAGCGAAGGATCCGCGTACTGTGGCTGACGTCATCAACTTTTGCCAAAGTTTTGACAAGCTACGGAAACAACGCATCTTAGCTCGACGCCCACCACCCACGGAAGATTCGCTAGCAGCATTGGTTATTGGCGACAACCAGACAGCTTTGCTGACTCAGATAAAAGAATTTGTGCGGGAGGAGGTTGCGCGACAGCACTCCATTTTGCCGACCATGGAGAAGCCTTCGCACTCTTTGGTTCCAGCGATCCGGCAGATGATTCAAGAGCAAGTGACCGATGCTCTTCCGTCTGCCTCTCAGCCGGCTCCCGTGGCCGCACCTCTGACGTATGCTGAGGCGGCTGCACGGGCTCCTCGTCTACCGGTGTTCTCTCCTCCGCCTTCAGCGCCTCGCCCGCCGCTGTTCTCTCCTGCGCCTTTGCCTCGGCAGCCGGCGGCTCACTTCTTCGGTGCACAACAGCAGGATACAAATCCTTGGCGCACTGCTGATAACCGCCCCATATGCTACGCCTGCGGCACCCCGGGACATGTAGCGCGCTTCTGCCTCCGGCGTTTCCCGGCCTTCATGGGCACCACGCGAGCCCCCAACTACGGATTCCGACCATTTCGTATGCAACAACAGCCGCCACCGGAAGTCTACGTTGCTGATGACGTACCAGCTCCGGAGTACCAGCCCTTTGGTGCTCGTCGCTCGCCTTCCCCTCGCCGCCGCTCCCTCTCACCTATGTGTCGTCGGCCCAGCGCCAGTACTGAGGCGGAAAACTGATTTCCGCAGTTCCTGAGGCACGAACTGCGTCATCGTCGGAAAATCGAAGTCCTCGCTTCTCCCCCGCTAACGTTATTGAAGTGTCAGTGGATGGCATCAAATCTTTTGCGCTCGTCGATACAGGTGCCGCCATATCCGTGATTAGTGAAAAGCTTTGTCGTTTATTACGTAAAGTGACCATGACGCCTTCGGTAATATCGCTTCGAACAGCCACCGCTCAACAAGTTCAGCCCGTCGCTATGTGCACTGCCAGGGTGCTGATTCGAGACATTTTGTACCCTATTGAATTCTTTGTGCTAACCTGTTGCTCCCACGATGTGATTCTCGGCTGGGATTTTCTGTCGCGCCATCATGCCGTCATTGACTGTGCACGTGCTGAGGTTCAGTTCTCCGTTCTGTGCGATTTGCCATCTCACGACTTGCAAGTTCCTGATAGCAGGATCTGTGTAGCTTCAGATACTTACCTTCCTCCACACAGTGCTGTATTTGTCCCTCTTTCATGCACATCGCTTGCCGACGCGACGGTCTTGTTCAAACCCGCTGCCGTCTTCAGTCGCCGCCATCCTATATCGTTGCCTTTCGCCCTCCTCACGGTTCACCATGGTGCTGTGGAATACTGGTTTCTAACCCAAATTCCCACGTTTTGGCTTTGCGCTGTGGCGAGACTATTGGCACCATCCAGACTGTGGGACGATGACGTTATTGTGTCTTTCCCTGCTGCCGACGACCAGGCTACAACTAACGTAACAGCACCGACGCCCCATGTGCCATCTGACCGGATCTCACCAGGTGTTTTTTGTCGCTCTATTGCCGATGACCTCGACCCGACACAACGTGAGCACCTACTTACCCTTTTAACTGACTTTCACGCCTCTTTTGACTTGAACCAAGCGTCATTAGGCCGCACAAGTACCGTTTCTCACCACATTGATACGGGGCGACACGCACCATTACGCCAGCGACCGTACCGCGTGTCATCCACCAAGCGTCGTGTCATTACTGAGCAAGTTGCGGACATGCTTGTACGTGGCGTTATCAGACCTTCATGTAGTCCTTGGTCGTCTCCCGTGGTACTGGTTAAGAAAAAAGATGGCTCGATTCGTTTCTGTGTGGACTATTGTCGCCTTAACAAGATTACACGAAAAGATGTCTACCCTCTACCGTGTATAGATGACGCCCTGGATTGTCTACATGGTGCCAAATTCTTTCTTCTTGGACTTGCCATCGGGTTATTGGCAAGTCCCGATGGATGAGTCCGACCGCTGGAAGACAGCTTTCATACGCCTGACGGCCCTGTATGAATTTACGGTGATGCCATTCGGCCTATGCAATGCACCTGCGACATTCGAAATAATGATGGACAATCTTTTGCGAGACCTCAAATGGAAAACGTGTTTGTGTTACCTAGACGACCGTAGTAGTTTTCTCCCCTGATTTCACCACTCACCTCACTCGTCTACGCGAGTTCTGACTTGCCTTGCCACCGCCGGCCTTCAACTAACTTGAAAAAGTGCCGCTTCGCAGCCCGCCAGTTGACCCATACTTGGTCACGTCGTTTCCAAAGACGGCGTCCGCCCCGACCTGACAAGCTTCGTGCTGTCGCAGAATTTCCGCGGCCGACTACAGTGAAAGAGCTCAGAAGTTTTGTCGGTCTCTGCTCTTATTTTCGTCGCTTTGTGCGCAATTTCGCCTGCATCGTCGCACCTCTGACGAAGCTCCTGGCTGGGCCTGGTGACCTTCGTGATTGGACTCCGGCATGTGAACAAGCCTTCCATCACTCTGCGTCGTCTACTTACCTCACCGCCATTCTCCGTCACTACGACCCGAGTTCTGCGACCGAAGTTCACACGGACGCCAGCGGCGTTGGTCTTGGAGCCGTCCTTGCGCAACCGCAAGCCTGGCTTCCCGGAATATGTGGTTGCCTACGCCAGTCGTGCCCTCACAAAGGCAGAAACCAATTATTCTGTAACAGAAAAGAGTGTTTAGCAATAGTTTGGGCTTTAAGCAAATTTCGCCCTTACTTGTATGGCCATCCCTTTGACGTTGTGACAGACCACCACGCGCTGTGCTGGCTTGCGTCACTGAAAGACCCGTCGGGGCGTCTCCAGACCCGTCGACTCCAGGAATTTGACATTCGCGTCATCTATCGCTCCGTGGCGTCAACATTCTGACGGCGGATGCCCTCTCCGGTCACCCATGCGATCCGACGACACGCAACCGCATCCACGGACTGCCCGGTTGCTGCGCTTACTGTTTCTGACATGCCTTCTGAACAGAGAAAGGATCCGTGGATTGCGTCTCTCATTGACATTCTAACTACTTCTTCAACGGATACATGCCCTCGTGCCCTTCGCCGCCAAGCCACCCATTTGTGTGCTGCGGAACGCCATCTTGTACCGCCGGAACTATCAGCCAGAGGGTCGTAAATGGCTGCTCGTCATCCCTCGCCCATTTGCGTTCCGACATATGCACTTATTTCCACGCCGACCCAGACACAGCACATGCTGGCGTCCTGAAAACGTATGAGCGGCTCCGCCAGCGGTACTACTGGAGAGCATGTATTCGTATGTGCGCAAATACATTCGGTCATGTGCAGCCTGTCAGCGACGCAAGACAACTCCTCATACGACAGGCCCACTGCAACCTTTACCGTGCCCCGCAGGGCGTCTGCGTCAGCAGGCGTTTGGTGGGCTTGCGACACCACGGACCCGAGCACATGGGGGTCGGACCCTCCCACGCTTAACCGTGCGTGGCTTAGCCGTGTCCGGGGAAAAGGGGATCCTGGGGGTTGAGCCAATGCTGAGTGCTTGGACCTTTATGGCCCCTCGGCGGAGGCAACACACCCCTTTGGCCTCGGCTTCACGTAGACGGCACCCCCGGGCTGACCCACCCGGGGGAAATCGGTAGTTGCCTTTTCCTGTCTCTCTCCCTCCAACCTTCGTCTTTCTCTCTCACTTTCCATCTCTCCTGTCTTCTCTTCGCTTCGTTTTACTTCCAATTTTCCAGGCAGCAAGGGTTAACCTGGTGTAATCTATCCAACCTTGGGTCTATTATATTAGGTTATAGTGGCTATGTACAGCTGGCGTCTGCGTCTCCTTCGGGTCTCGTAGCGTCCCCTTGTTAGGCTCGGTGGTGGGCGGCTGGCATAGTTACCGAAATCATTATTACCCTATGGCTTTATCGTCATTCCCCTGACTCCCTGATCGCTCTCACAAACGAGGGCGCACCGAAGACATTTTTCAATTTTATGGCAACCGAACAAAGAACTTTCCACGCTTTCACGTCATCCACTCTAATAAACTTGAAAAGACGGTGAGAATTATCTCACCCTTCGTCGTCTCGAAATCTCTAACCGAAGTTTTCGGTCCGGGTTACAAAGCATCGAAAATGGCCAGTGGTGATCTGCTACTCGAGCTCCGTGATCAGAAACAATATGAAAAACTGCCAAATCTAGTGTCCTTTGGGGATGTTCCAGTAACAACAACCCCACACCGTACCATGAATACCACCCGCGGCGTCGTATCCGATGGTGATTTGTTGGAGCTATCTGAGGCTGAACTCCTGGAGGGCTGGAGTGATCAGAACGTCATCAGTGTCAAAAGAATTAAGATGAGGCGAGATGGAAAAGAAATTCAGACCAAACACCTAATACTTACTTTCGACTCAAGTGTCTTGCCCGAGTCCATCGAGACCGGGTACCTCAAGATTCGAGTTAGACCATATGTGCCAAATCCTCTCAGATGCTTCAAGTGCCAAAGGTTCGGTCACAGTTCGCAGAACTGTCGAGGCCAGCCGACTTGTGCCAAGTGTAGTGACAATGAACATTCCTCTGAAACATGCCAGAACACTCCACACTGTGTCAACTGTGATGGCGAGCATGCCGCATACTCGCGGTCGTGCCCGTCTTGGAAAAAAGAAAAAGAAATTGTGACAATCAAAGTAAAAGAAAATATCTCATTCAAGGAGGCACGCAGGCGGGTGTCATACCTACCGAAGAGCAGCTTTGCCGAAGTGGCGCGTCAGGGGGCAGCGTCGCAACGGCTTCCGGCGGCTGTCCGACCCACACACAGTGAGCCGGCAGTGACGCCATCCGCCCCCTCGGCGGATGCAGCTAGCGCTGCTCCGCCAAGTCAGAAGGGGCCATCGACCTCCGGGCTGGTGGCCTCCAGGGCTTCGTCCCTCGAGGCGAGGCCTTCGCGCCAAACCAACCGCTCGCAAGAGCGCGTGTCCAGCGCCTCGCAAGAGGCTATGGACACAACAACCAGCCAGACGGCGCCACTTGCGCCTAAGGAGCCGCGAGAGTCTCGCGATCGCTCCAAACAAGAAAAACAGCGCATCACGGCGCCCGGAAAGGGCTCTGTGAGCTAATCTTTTCTTTCCAGAACACACAGTACACAACTCTATCAAAATGGATACACAAATTATACAGTGGAATGTGAGAGGTTTTCTCCACAATCTTGATGACATAACAGAACTCTTACGCAAACTTAACCCAAAGGTACTGTGTGCGCAGGAAACACATTTAAAAGCTACACAGACAAATTTTCTCAGGTCATATGCTATTTTTCGCAAGGACCGTGACGAGGCTAACACCTCATCCGGTGGTGTAGCTATAGTTGTCGACAAGACTGTTGCTTGCCAACACTTGCCCCTTCAGACTTGCCTCGAGGCAGTCGCAGTGCGAGCAATTCTTTTTAACAAATTGGTTGCCGTCTGTTCCATCTACATACCTCCGAATTATCACCTGAGCAAAACAGAATTCTATGGCCTTATTAAACAACTTCCTGAACCCTTTCTTATCGTCGGTGACTTTAATGCTCATAACACTCTCTGGGGAGACTCCCGGACTGATTTGAGGGGTCGAACTATCGAAAGCTTTCTTGTGACTTCTGGTGTATGCCTATTTAATAAGAAGGCACCTACTTACTACAATATTGCGCATAATTCATATTCATCGATAGATTTAGCACTTGGATCTTCTACACTTCTTCCTTACTTAGAATGGCATGTAATACAAAATCCGTTTGGGAGTGACCACTTCCCGATTACTCTTAACCTACTAACACAACACGACACTCCACCACATGTCCCCCGTTGGAAACTTAACTCGGCTGATTGGAAGCATTTTAAAGAATCTACTTACTTATCACAAGATTTTATACGAGATTTTAGCATAGACGATGCCGTAGCATATTTTACTGCTTTTATTATTGGTGCAGCTGAAAAGTTCATTCCACAAACAAACGGCCAATCATGTAAAAGGCGTGTTCCTTGGTGGAATGAAGACTGTAGAGATGCACGAAAGAGGCAAAATAAGGCATGGGGTAGACTGCGCCGATATCCAACGGCGGAAAATCTCATTGCATTTAAACATATAAAGTCACAAGGAAGGCGCACGAGACGGCAGGCTAGGAGAGCAAGCTGGGAGAGGTTTCTCTCAGGCATCAATTCCTACACCCAGGAGGCTAAAGTATGGAATGGGCTGAGAAGGCTAAAAGGGCAGCAGACCTACCAATTACCTTTGGTCGATGACCAAGGGCATACCTTGGAAGACCAGGCCAATGCCCTTGGCTTACACTTCGAGCGTGTATCAAGCTCCCTAAACTACTCAGAATCATTCCTTAAATACAAGAAAGTAGCAGAACGTAAGCCAATAGACCGTAAATGCAGACCAAATCTTCTCCACAACTGTCCATTTAATATTGCCGAGCTTAGAGCTGCCTTGAGCACATGTATGAGCTCCGCACCAGGATTTGACAGAATCATGTATGAAATGATCAAAAACCTACACACCGACACACAGATGACACTTCTGGCACTTTTCAACTCTATCTGGGCTGCCGGATATCTCCCATCCTCATGGAAAGAATCTATTGTAGTCCCGGTCTTGAAACAGGGTAAAGACCCATCCGACGTTTCAAGTTACCGTCCAATAGCCCTCACAAGTTGCTTATGCAAACTTTTTGAGAAAATGATAAACCGTCGTATTTTACATTTCCTTGAATCGAAGAAAATTCTTGACCCCTATCAATGTGGCTTCAGAGAGGGTCGGTCGACTGCTGACCATCTCGTGCGCATTGAGGCAAACATTCGAGACGCCTATGTCCATAAGCAGTTCTTTCTTTCTGTTTTCCTAGACATGGAAAAGGCATATGACACAACCTGGCGATATGGGATTTTGCGAGACCTATCGGAAATGGGTGTTCGAGGCAATATGCTTAATGTAATCGAAAGTTACTTATCACACCGTACTTTTCGTGTTAGGGTTGGCAATGCTCTATCCAGGCCATTTACACAAGAAACTGGGGTGCCGCAAGGTGGGGTACTAAGCTGTACCCTTTTTATCGTCAAAATGAATTCCTTGAGCTTATCTATACCACAGGGTATGTTTTATTCGGTATACGTAGATGACGTGCAGTTAGGTTTCAAGTCATGCAACCTTGCAATTTGTGAGCGGCATGTCCAGCTCGGCTTGAACAAAGTGTGTAAATGGGCAGATGAAAATGGCTTTAAACTCAATCCCCTTCAAAGCTCTTGTGTCCTTTTCACACAAAAAAGAGGCCTATTTGCAGAGCCCAATGTAGAACTACACAGACAACACATACCAGTTTCCACACAACATAAATTTTTAGGCGTCATATTAGACTCGAAACTAACCTTCATTCCACACATAAAGCGCCTCAAAGAGAAATGCCTAAAAACAATGAACCTGCTCAAAATTTTGTCACATACAACATGGGGCAGTGACAAGAAGTGCCTGATGAACGTGTACAAAAGTCTTATACGTACACGCTTAGACTATGGGGCCATAGCATATCAATCTGCCAGTCCAAGCGCCTTGAAGATGCTTGACCCTGTTCATCATCTAGGTATCCGCCTGGCGACCGGTGCCTTCAGGACAAGTCCTGTAGAGAGCCTCTACGTAGAGTCTAATGAATGGTCACTGCATCTCCAAGGTCGTACACTAGTTTCATGTATTTTCTGAAAACACATGCGAACAATGAACACCCAACTTATTTAACAATAAATGATATGACCAGTGCCACCCTTTTCCACAACCGACCTGCAATGAAACGGCCTTTTTCTCTGCGCGTGAGGAATCTCAGTAATGAAATGAGTGTCCCACTCCTTGAACATAACTTAATGGCCCCAACAAAGCTATTACCGCCGTGGCAGTGGCGGCAGATAGATTGTGACTTGTCTTTTGTAGAAGTCACAAAACATGCCCCCGACGCACACATCCGAATGCACTTCCTAGAAATTCAGGCAAAATACTCTTGCCCAGAATTCTACACGGACGCCTCAAAGTCGCATGCCGGTGTCTGTAGTGCAGCGGTGGGTCCATCGTTTGCGGAATCCGTCGCTCTACACCCAGAAACAAGTATTTTTACAGCTGAGGCTTATGCACTCCTCTTGGCTGTAAAGTACATCGATAATACACAGATTCGCAACGCAGTCATTTATACTGACTCTTTAAGCGTCGTTAAAGCCCTATCGTCGCTACGGAAACATAAAAATCCTGTAATTGCAGAACTTTACTCGGCTCTATGCAAAGCTTACTCTTCCCAACATATCACAATATGCTGGGTCCCTGGGCATAGAGGCATTGAAGGCAACACGCTTGCCGACAAAATGGCCACATCCACAGAACCAAGTGCTAACACTTCCATCGCTATTCCTGCCATAGACTTGAAACCATTTCTGCGGAAAAAACTGAGGTGCTATTGGCAACGTTTGTGGGACACAAAGCAGTCAAACAAGCTTCATCTAATAAAACCTCATTTAGGAAGTTGGCCACCTACAACAAAAACACGACGAACAGAGGTCACTCTCTGTCGACTTCGAATAGGCCACACGTATGGCACACATTCTTATCTTTTAACAAACAGTGATCCCCCTGCCTGTGGGAAATGTGGCGAAACGCTAACTGTGCTCCACGTCCTGCTTGAATGCCGGGAGGTAGAAGAGCAAAGAAAAAAGTTCTTTCCATTAGCATACAGACGACATATTCTATTACACCCGGCATTATTCCTTGGCAAAGACCCACTCTTTGACACAAAATCATTGCTAGGCTTTTTAAACGATATTCGCATACTAAATGTTTTACACCCATGTGACCCGTAGCACGGCCTCGCTATAGAGGCCTATGTTGCGGCATTAGTATATATAGCACACGCCTCCAGGCCCTTGTGCACAAGGGTCCTGGTGAGGCAGTAGTGCTGCTTGGAAATAACTAATAACTGAGTGTTTTAAACATGTCATTTATATACAAAGCACATCTAACAATAGTCATTGTCATAGTTTTATTCCGAGTACATGGTTACGCATCTATACAGCGACCAGTTTTAGGCCCATATACAGCCGTGATACATCTACTCAGCGCTAATCATCCATCGATCACTCTTTACCATTTCTTGGCGCTCTTTGGCCATACTTGGCCCTTGCGCCAGTAAACACTATACATCATCATCATCATCATCATACCCACTTCCCCCCTTAACGCAGTCGTGAACCACCTATCGAGCTTAGTGAAGAAATGCAGTCCGCGGATGATGTACGCTGCTGTAAATATCTCGGCCAAATGTTGCAGTCGTGCACGGCGTGTGGAGCTCACAAGCAGAGCGCAAAGTCAGTTCTGAGTATTTTCAAACAAAGCCTTCTCACCCACTTCAAAGCAATTGCCAGCTTGCATGCGCCATCTGCTATTGGCAGATAGCTAACACAAATCAAGGTGTTTGTATCTGTCCGATTCTTCCTACAGTTACAGTGTATATTCATTGAAGCTCTTTAATAAACAAGCTAAAGTAAGCAAGAACCTGCTTTCAAAGTTTAATAAGAATTATGTATTTCTAGAAAAAACTGACTATCTCCTGCTCACGCTCAGCTGCGGCCGCCCACGTACTAATACTTTGACCACATGCTTATCGGTGTCGTGGCCATTGAGTCTCACTAATTTCCATTAGTTTTGAACACTCAACCAGTTTCGAAGCAGGCAAAACCGCACATATGCATATGTGTCAGACCACACATATGCTTCCCAGCAGAACACTCCCTCCTGGTTAGATGCCTGGGCAGACGTTGCTTCGTGCAAGGAAGCAGCGTCTGTTCGTGCTATTGACAGCACTTCAGAGTGCGCAAGTTGGATGTGGCTTCTATCCATCGGTCAAGCGGCACGGCCAAACTGGAGCACATGAGCGCACACTCGAGCCCTGTCATGCACAACTCAAATGCTACGCACGCCAGAGGTGGTTGCTGGACTGACCAATTTAAAGATTGCTGCCGAGGTGAGACGTCAGAATCCTGTGAGACTGAAACTGTGGACCTCAAAGACTCCCCTGCTGCCAACTTCTTGTGTGGCTGCCTTAAAGGGTCCCTCGCCAGGTCTGGCCATTTTGAGCTGACAAGTGCAGCGCATAAAATGTACGCTCGTGCCTGCTAAGAATTACATCACTACGTGCCGCGAAAGGAGCTGAAATTTCAAACTAAACACCTTTTGCCCCTTTTCGTGGGCGCCGTGCTCCAAGACGTACATCAGCAAGTGTGCCTAAGTACATGTATATATATGCTGTGACGTCGCTCATAGTGACACTTCGAGAATTATTCAAGGTAACATCTGCTATTTGTGTATCTGCTGCTTCAGTAGACGAATTAAAGTTTGGAGAAATAATAAAATACACAAATCGAGTGTCAGTGTGTCTTTGTTTTACTTCGCACCACAGAAAGAGAGATGTACTATTGTGAGCAATATGAACGAGAACACATTAACGTATGGTAAATAGCCTCGAAACCGAGTTAGAGCGATACACGGATGGTGCTTTCAAAAACAAAGGAGAAAGGAGGCGCGCTCTTTCGCCAACTGTTGGCACTCCAACCGTGCCTGTGTTTGTCGAAAATGGCAGCTTACGGCGGTTCGCTGGCCACCGACAGCCGATAAGACGGTAATGTGTCGCAGTGACTTACAGCAAGTATTTTTCTTTCATGCTTTTTTTATTTTTTGTTCTTCATGCAACTGTATGATGAAACATTTAGATCTTGGCTCGTATATTAAATCATTGTTGTTTTATATCAATCGACTCAATGAGTTGCGTATGCATTAAAACAGTGCTACTTTTGGCCACGCTTCGGCGCGCAATGTTACCAGTAACCGCAATACCAAACAGTTATCACTGTACGCTGGCAATGTGAAGTTCCACACTTTGTGTAAACAGACCCATGGTGGGAGCACTAACAGTTATTAGAAGAGCACCCCCCTTTCCACTTTGTTTCCAATGGCAGCCTCCGCGTATCGCCCATAGCAGGGTTCGAGGCTATCTGACACGTGTTCCTGTGTTCACTTATGTTGCTCACCATAGTACTTCCGTTTCGTCTGCTTGTTCCCACGTCGTACAGTCGTGCATGCAGACAGCGAAACTATGTCATTTTCTATCGTGCTCCAGCGCGCGATCATGCTCTGTGATCCGCTTGTGTCTGCCTCAGTGTTCGTGTAGCGCTGACTTATACCGCGAGTCGGATGTGCTTGTGCAGAACGAACAAAATCGTGCGCTGTGCGAAACAAGCCGAACACCACAGCTCACATGTAGGACCGTCAGTGGAAGTGCGCCACGTAGTAAAGAAAGCAAGAATAAAAGAAGGGGGGGGGGGTGGCCTGTGACATGTGTCACGCGATCCTCCAGCCCCGGCATGGGAGAATGCAGGGAAGGATTCGCCCTTGCGGAGGCTATACAGAGGCAAGTGGAGAGAGCGTTATGTGGGCAGTGATGCTCTCCTGCTGAAATCATGGGTTCGCGGCACTGAAACGTTTCTATCTCGGCTATTAATTAACCAATTAGAAATATCCTTGCGGGAGAACGCTCCCGAGAGGGCCTGAACCAACTTGCAGCATATAACCAAAATTTGCTATGTGGCCTGGTGAGGAGCCCTTTAACTCCAGCATGGCATTGTTTTAGCATAATGGAAAGCACTGGGCTAGAGTACATGAAATTCATTGCCAGTGCATGGCATATGATTCACCATTAATGCGAAAAAACAAGCAATGCTGCCTATGTCCATACTGCCACAAAAATAGTTGCTTTTGTTCACTTCTGATAAATTCAAGGCCAGCTGCCAACTGATCACACTAGTGTTAGGAGATTTTTCAATGCAATTTTATGTAGCTAATTTGGCTACAACAAAATATTTCATTAATTTTATGGAGTTTGTTACAATGATGTTCAACTGTAAAATTTCACATAGATGATTATACAGACAGACATCATGTAGGCACGGGACTTTTGATAGCAATGTTCGACTAGGTGTCACACCTTATATACATTGTATGAGAAAACTTTACAAAATTCTACATTATGCACACACTAAACATAGAGCTTACCTTAGGGCATGGCTTGACATGGCCACCCCTGCCTTCCCCCTCCTCCATCATCTTCTTAAGTTTTTTGACCATCATGTGGCATTCTAAAAAAATAAAGAATTCGGCCACATTCACATGATGTAGAACTAAGGTATAACATTTTCTCGTTTTCTCTTAAGCTTCTGGTGCAAACATGACCAGATGCCAAATAATGTGAAAAATAGGTTTCAAAAACCTACCATAACCAACCTACCAAAAACCTACCAAAAAACAAAAAAAAACCTACCAAAAACAACCTACCAAAAAACCTACCAAAAAACCTACCAAAAAACCTACCAAAAAACCTACCAAAAAAACCTACCAAAAACAACCTACCAAAAACAACCTACCAAAAACCTACCCTCCAGCTCCTCGTTCCTCCTCTTCAGAGCTTCCACCTCCTTCCTCAGTGTGTCACAGGTGGTACACGCCTACAGTTGTGCATTGACAAACAATTCCTCAACCATACTGTTTTACAGACAAACATATGAAACATGAAAAACAATATCAAAGTATTCAGATACGCTTCATGTATCATCACTTCAAGAAAACTGCAGTTTAGTTTCTTGTTAACCATGAGAAGACATTATTTTGAAATACAATTATGCAAAGTAACCTGGATAATTCTGTGTAGATAAGCAGACTAAGGGGGAAGAGCAGTGATAGACTAAACACCTACAGACCATAACTTGATAAAAGCCCCCAGCTACAAATTATTGAAGTCAGAGGTGTCAGCCAAATGAAAGTAATAAAAATTGCCCAAGAACCTTAAATAATATTCATTTAAAAATGTAGCCTATGCTTCAACGGAAAGAAGGCAACCTAATTATGTAAAATGTTATCACGGCACACAAGCCTGAAAAAATGCATGAGGGCATTTTCAGGCTGTTTCTGCAGGCAGGCAGATTAATTCAGGCAAAACTGCAAAGGAACAAGGAAGAAATTGTTTACATAGTGGTGATAGCCCTAACGCGTGTGGCAAGATTTGGTTCCTGTAATTAATTACCAATTGAAAAAGCTCTGAAGACTAGGCAAGCAGTGCTGTGCCTGTTGGAGTGCCTTGCCAATGCTTCTGAGGTTTTATGCAATACCTGGGACAGACGGACAAATTTAGTCACACTGTGAGGATGTGCACTTTGCTGCACGAAGTGTCTCATTGGCAGCACGTTGCTAGACGGGAAAGGAAATTGTCCCTAAACCTTGATGGGAACGCCAATGGGCAGATCATGCATGTTGATGTTCTTGCTGATGTTTGCAAAATAACACTATATGGTGTGCAATTAAGAGCATTATTTAGTGTGTAGGGTAAAAGTAGTTCACTGCAACCGCATGAAGGTACAACCCCAAGATGAAAAACGAATTTTTTTTAAAAGCTAAATTTAAAGATGTAAATGGGGCAATTCTGCAGTATTTTCTGTAACGTTAATATTACCTTCAAACAAATAAGGGCTGGAAAGCATTTTCAGCAAGTTTCCACCTGTGATAAACATAAGCTCTCACATGGGAAATGCACTACATATTTGAAACATGTTTACACTTCAGACTTTTTGCATGCTAAATGAATGACAAATTGTTTTTCTTTGTTGTGTTTATAAAGTGGTGCTTTTTTCATGTTTAATGGTAGTTACAGTCTCATGAAGTTCCGAGTACAAATGCCACGGAAACAATCATTGTCAGGAATCAATTATCGAGTCTCAGTGTGTGAAGGACCTATAGTGACAGAAGTGCCTCAGGAAATGCATTTAAAACGTGGTTAATAATTTAAAGGGTCATATTCAAAAATCAAGTTCTGCACTAGAAGCAAAATATCACAGACCTTAGCACTTTAAGAAACATTGTCTTGACTTAAATGACTGCTTCAATACAGAGTATGAATATGCAGTGGGTTACAAGAGACACCTATCTGAGCCTCCCGACTCAACTCTGCTGTATCTGACGCTTTCTGTCATTTCAGCAATGTCACGAGAAGCACTCAATACGCTGAAACCACTTAGAATAGAACCTTATATTAACACAATAAAAGCTTGTCTCCCATATCCCCGGCCACTCGATGTGAAGGCCTCCCATTACAGTACTGATGCTGCGAAACAAACTAGAATTATAAAGTGTCATAAGGGCAAAATTAGACAAAAACAATAATCAAGAGCAGTAAAGCTATGAATTTGGTAAACTTTAGCCTTCCAGTGTGTTTATCGTGAACACTGTGAGTGTTTCAAACCTTTTTTTTTACTTCCTCCAAACCCCATTTTTTTCACTGATCTTTCATACACTAACAGGCATAGCTTATTTTTCTAGTTAAGATTTTCTAATGATGCTTTGCACTTTTGTCTCTAAGGTAGTTGTGAGTGCAATGAGTATCCAAAAATAAATTTGCACGAGAACTTTCGGTATGGGTCCATCTTTAAGCAATACACACCTATCAAGAGAGACGTTTTCCGTTTTTCTTTCAAGATTACACTCCCTGGACTCTTCAGGTCTCGTTAGTTTTAGTTGAATTCGTTTTGGTCTCTCCTATGCAACTGCCAAAATTATTTTCTTACGGCGAGCTGATGTGATCCACATGAGTTCCCAAATTAGCAAAAAAATTCAGCAAATCTTTTACAGGTTATATGGCACTTCAATTTTCCCAGAAGACTGTGCTCTGTAATAGACTACCTTCATATTTATCTTCAAAACTTTTTTTCTGAACTTCGCATCATACTGACACAATCCATCATTACAATCCAATAGAATATTTCGACATCATCGAAGGCGAGCTGAGGAAGGATAACTGACTGCAGAGGACTATTTAAGGAATGTAATGTTGTGAAGTTTGTTATATTTAAATCAGGAAAAATATTTTCAGAACTTGTGCCGACCCTGCAACTAGATGAATGTATTTTGGAAGCACTGCTATCAAGGCTACACACTTTGATGGAGCGAAGTGACTTTGATAGATGCACACACTGGCAAGTGCATTCTACATTGAGTGTCTAAACCTTGCTGCGAGACAGCATGCAAACGACACCAATGGCGAAATGCACTCGCTTAAAGTAACTAAATTTGCACATTTGAGGGGGGTATAACCTTCCACAGACTTAGCGATGCCTTTGAAGATACCACCATAACCTAAGGTTGCACATAGAAACCCTAGCAGGCATTTGCTCTCGGCTTACCTAACCTTCATAGATGCCAACAAAACTTGCATGATGTGTTCTTTTTAAATGATGTCAAAATAGCTAAAGTGACAAATAGTTGGAATTAAAATCAGCATGTACACCAGTGCAGAACACCAGTAAAAGAAGGAGACAGACACGGTGCTGACTAACAAGGCTTACTTGCCACAACTGTGCATTATATATTTGCGCAGTCAATAACAATGGAAGGAAAAAACTATGAAAAAGATGATAAAAGGAATAGTCCATTTAAACATTGTCAGTGTAAGCCATAGAGATTGCACGCATAAACATGCAAAGTCAAGAAACAAGAAAACAAATTTCTTTGTTAGATAAAGTGATCAAAGGCCTGCTAACACATGTTAGCAGGCCATGTTGCCTAGCCTAACCATCTCTCCAAAGCCTTGTGAATTTCTCGGGTCAGCTGGTCCCAGTGATGCATCAAAATGTCAATGCTGAAAGTCAGACACGCAGCCATAGCCTCGGCAGTGAATATGACGGTTACCAAATGTCGCTGAGAATGTGCTGTAGGCATGCTCCCTTAGCCTTGCATTGAGACAACGACCTGTTTGGCTGATATACCACTTGCTGCAAAACAGGGGTAGGGAATACACCACCCCTTCAAAGCATGAGATGACATGACTGCAGTGTTTCAGCTTGCAAGCTCGGTTTTCTGGAACACTTGGGTTTGCAGTCCTGCAGAACCTAACCAGCCTTTCAGGTGCAGGAAAAGACATTACATCTGCCAGCGATACATTTGAAGTTGTGGGCAATGCCATGAATGTGCAGAGTGATGACAAAATTTATTTTGTCTCGCCCCTTTGACAAGATTAAGGAAGTGTTCCAGGGCTCATTTTTGCTTCTTTCAGCAGGCACTTGGCAACTGTGGTCAAAACATATAAAGGGAACCCAGCCTCTATGAGGCATTCCAGTTTGCTTCTTAAAGTTCAACAAAATCTTGAGATGGCAAGACTTTCGCAGGGCATTATGTAACAAGTCTTCGCAATGGCCCACCTTAAACATTCGAGTGCACAGACCCAAAAGGGAGCAATTGCTTGTTAACAAGTGGCTGATACGTCCAACATGGATAGGACACAACATTAATATTAAATCCTAGAATCTAATGGACCCACCCTCGGGAACTTCATGAATTAAAGGAAGTGGCGAAAGACAGTTGCAAAAAATGTCAAGATGAGCCCTGGGATGCACACTCGAACTAGCCAATGGTGCAAGACAGAAAAAATTTGGTCGTTATTCCGTGCATTAATGGCGTGGCCCACAGCCTCAAGCATACCGCCAGCAGATGTAATGTTTTTTTGTTTTTTTTCAGCACCTGAAAGGCTGGTTACATTGTGCAGGGCCATAAACCCGAGTGCTCAAGAAAACCAAGCTTGCAATATGAAACACTGCAATCATTTCGTCTCTTGCACGGAAGGGGTGATATGTTCCCTACCCCTGTAATGCAGCAAGCAATATATCGGCCAAACAAGCTGTTGTCTCAATGAGTGGGTAAGTGAAGCACGCCTACAGCATATTCTTGGCAACATCTGGACACCTTGGTATTCACTGCCGAGAATGTGGCTGTGAGCCTGACTTTCAACGTTGCAATGTTGTAAATCACTGGCACCAGCTGACATAATGTAATTCTCAAGGCTTTGGAAATGGCTAGGCAATATGTGTTAGCAGGCCTTCGATCACTTTATCTAACAAATTAATTTTCTCGTTTCTTAGCATTGCATGTTTGTGCGCGCAATCTCTACGGCTTACAGTGATGACAGTTTCACCATTCCACGCTCCTGAGAGTGTGGCTGCTATATTCAGCAATAGAATCCCCAACCACGTGCTTAGCAGCACAGCCACACCCGCGGGTCACCCAGAAGCGTCTTAACTTCGTTGACAATGAGGCGGGCTGCAAATTTAATTCCGCAAATGCAGATAAAATCGCAGGTTAAATCAGCGAATAACAAAGATAAAGCAACAGGTTAAATTATCACGTGCTCAGGCTAGGCTTATGTCACTGTCACGCTGCAGTGCATTGAACACTTGGAACAATACGCACAGTCATCGCTACGATAAACGAAATGTTATTCGCTTTATTGGGCAAATGCTTTAATTTACGCCTCTTAGAATTACACAGTGGCCAATAACAGAGTTCGAGCGCTATGCTAACTTCACGCAATGTGGTATTAGCACTCTACCATGCCACAACGCGCAAGGTGAAACAACCAATTACCCTTTCTTCTTCATCTGCGCTTAAATATTCGTCTGACCGCTGGTCAGAGGGGCAGGGGCAGTCACTGGCGGCGGCGATGTCGTCGCCTACGGCGGCTGCCGCAAGTCGCGCGCGCTTTCTTTCGAGAGCGCGCACTGTGCCTGCACAAAATATCGAATACGGCTTAAGTCGTGCAGAAGTAGTTGCGTTAAACGTTTATCAAGGAAAATGAAAGATTGGTATCTTACCGATTTCCAATAGCTCCGCAGGGGCAGCATCCTCGCCTTCCTTCCATTTGCACAAGTGCGTTGTGCCGCGTAAATCATTTATAGCATTTTCTTCAGTGAAAAGGCGATAGCCAACGGCCACGTCAGTTATTGATGTTATAGGATATATATCCCATTTATTTTCTTCTGTCCATTTAATTAGCACGTGGCTCATTTTAGTAGGAGGTGTTGCGACGTCCGTTTCTCGCTCGTACAAATGCGAATAGCCCGCCTGAGAAACATGGCGGCGAAGTCCAAACTTTGCAGACTTGGATTGACCGATGACTAGGAGTTTAGGTAAAATCCAAACATGGCGGTCATGACGTATATTTGGTGTCGGAAATCGGTTTTGTTTTTGACATTAGGGCTATTTGTTTTACCTACACTCCGTGCAGGCTCGTGTAGGCAAGTGTAGTGCCAGGCAGAGGCTATAAAATCGTGTGCTGCACTTGGCTTGCTGGGCTGTAGCGAATCAGAGCAGAATGCGCGTCGTCTTCAGCATCAGAAGACGAAAAGCGCCCGACTCCGCACTTCGCCTGACTTCGCATTTACTGGCTGCATTTATGGCCTTGCCTGAAACTAAACGCCAACGTACGAGTTTTCTTTCATCAACAAATCTAGATAAACTGCAGAGAAATTCATCGCGAATGCGCGGTTCACGAAGACAACCTGTCAATGCGTATAAAAAAGCGCGGAGCCTGACAGCCCGCATCATCCTTGAGTAACATATTTTTATATTCTTGGAAGATAAGCTCACCTTTCTCAGTGACACATGGTCACGTCAGCACTTCGTTACCGTCCTTGCAGCAAATATTCGCTATCGTCGCTGTATCAGCGCCTACAGTCGCAGACAAGATGGCGCCACGCGTTTGCAACGCCAGCCTGCTTGTTTGTGTTCTGCTGCCTACACTCAATCAAACCGCAGTGTAGAAAGTGTAGTTTTCATGCTACACTACAGCTATAAAAAATGGATACGTGTAGGTGGGCGGAGCTACACTTTTCTACAAGTAAAAGAAATAGCTGACTTCCTACACTAGCTACACTCGTGTAGCCAGTGTAGGTTAAAAAAAAGCCCTATTATACATCGTCTTCAAAATTGGCATTCAGCGCACTTTTCAAATAAATTTGCTGTCGCCACCATTTTCGTGGCTCATGTGACCTCCGTGACGTTGGGCACACATCATTTTCTTCACTCAAAGTTTACCTGCTGGCGGAAAAATTGAAACTGTCGAACGCTGTCGAAACAGTCGGCGCAGATTGTTTGTTTGTAGGAGGCGACTTCAACCTTCCCGGAATCGATTGGTCCAATAATGACATAGCAAACGATGTAGGCGATACGTCGAGGCAAGAAATGCTTGACATACGCGCGTCCCTTTCGCTACATCAATCATCGCGCAGCCCACTAGCGCGAACAACATACTATACTTTCTATTTACCAATGTACCTACAGCAGTGCAGTCCACCCTGGTCATGCCCGGGATAAGCGATCACAGTGCGAAGTTAGAATAGACTACGTGAAAGTACCAAGCAACGGTTGTCCCAGGCTCATGTAACTGCAAAGCCAAAACACGCGACATATCTCTCGAACTTCATCAATACTATGACGTGTTCAAAACAGTACTGGCTGAATCGAAGGACGTGCAGTAGTTGTGGATCATATATTAAAAGCGAAATTCTTTGAACTACGTTGAACAATGTGGACCGTCGTGGACATTGATGTCACGACGCGGTAAAATAAAGCTGGGGTGCACTAAAGAAGCCAGCAAAGCCGCCATGCGCAGGCAACGTGCAAGACACACCCCTCGGCCACACACAAACATAACTTGATAAGAGTAACTGCAAGGACGAAGGCCATTCTTAAGTGCACGGGCGAAGTAAGTTTTTACTGTTGTCCATTCAATACTTAAAACTCGACCTAAAAATTCTGGCGATATATCAACATTAATGGAAAGGACGACATATCTATTCAAGCCTTAAACCACGATGGCACTGTAATTCATGACAGCTCCATTGAGGCCTAATGTCTCAACTTTTTTTTGGCTCAGTTTTCGCCTATAAAGAAGCTAGCGATGGCATATGACATGTGAACCCTTAAGTGTATGTACTAATGGGAAACACAATGTGAGGCCTAAATGAAAGGCTCCTCAACGATGTAATACATCGATCTAAACACAAATAGCACCCATGCCTGGTGTTCAAATGAAAAAAAACTGTGGCTCCAATCCACGCTGTGAAGGTGGTTGGACAGTGAAGCTATAAACGACACCCACAACGATTACCCATTGTGACGTCACTTGAATTCACACACGTGGCTCTACAAAGACTGAAACCAGAGACAAGTGAAATGTACTTAACAACACCCTTTATTACTTCACAACGACATTATATTCACGCTGTTCTTCTGTCGTCCTCACTTTTCGTGGTCTACCCACGGTAGCCTGGAATGAACTGAATGAGTTGCTAGACCCTGGTGACGTCACTAAGTGATTTATATGCTACTGGGTGCTTTTCCACTCAGAGTAGCTTACGCAACCGTAATATTTACCAGGAAACACGCGGGAGGTGGAACGCTGTAAACGACATCCACAACGATCACTCATTTTGACGTAACTTGAATTCACACACGTGCCTCTACAAACGAGTGAAACCAGAGACACTGGTTTCACGAGGGTTTTGAATAATGTCAACCCTTTTCGAAGCAGCTGCAAGCCTATATATACATATAAACTTTAACGGAACGCGTCGGAGGGAGTCCCCATTGTTCACACGCGCTTTATATATCATCCATCATGTGGTTCTGATACTTGTTTTGTGGGTCTTCTTTTGAAAACGAGTGCTTAGCTGTATGCTAGCTGTATGTCTGATTTCAAAGGAGATATGCTGTTTGTAATCAATTTTTAGCCTGGCGTTTTTGCTTACGCCGACACGAAAATTTCCTTGGCTGGTAGAGGTATATACAGCTTCGCTCTAAAAGCGGTCAAACGTCAAACAAAAAAGGGTCCAATTGTGTCCCCTTGAATAACACCATTAGCCTTTTGTTTTATTTATTAATGAATATTCTATAACATTAATTATGCTCATATATGTATATTTGTCGATGACAAACAGTCCTGACGCAGGGCCTCTGATTTTCTCACTACCTGCATGGATTGCCGGATTTGAGAAGTGTTTCAGATTTCGAACCATTCGGGATCACTTCAGTGATGTGATTCCCGCGTTTCAATTAACTGGTCAGCGAAGCAAGCACTGTGCGCTGGCTGCCTGGCACAATTCTACATTCTCCGACGAAATGTTCATCTATGGAAGCATGAAATGAATAATGTCGTCTGCATTCGACGCTTCAGTCGGTGACAAGTTGCTCGCTCTGGATTCCGGTGTCATGTGGACAATAACATGCCTATACCACAGAACACGTATATACTGTCGAGAGACCTACGTAGTGTTTTATTTACAGCGAAAAAGATGAGAAACGTTTCCTGTCTGTATTTCCCGTCCATCGCGCTTGTAAGCGGAAAATACGGAAAACGCACGGCCAATACGCTTGGAGTTTGTGTAAGATCTCAAAACCAATACACCGCGGCTAACAGGTACATTAATCAGTAAGATAATACTAAAAAAATAATAAAATAAACAAAAGCTGATTGTTTGATGGCGCTGGTTGTTATCTAACTTCAAAGGACAGAAGGAGCAACTTTGTACATTTATCCACATCTCGCTAAAGCACTCAGGCATTTACTCCATTGAGTTGCCATACTGCAAGGTTGACTAGTTGTGCCTTTCCGCCTGCGAGTTTACGGCCCACCGAATCCGTTCCGATCGAATTGCGTGACCCACGTGCCATACCAGCCATACAAGAGAAAGTATGGACGGTATCTAGAAGACCCGAGTTGCGAAGTGCCACTGCGGTCGAGATATCGTTTTCAGAAAGCTGCAGAACGGGAAGGCCGGGAAGATGACATTTTCGCTGCATGTGGTATCGCTGCATGTGGTACCTATTTTTTTTCTTGCTTTTTCCCTGTTTTTTTTCTTTTTCACTTCATAAATGAACAGATATGAATTGACAGTGGCGCATGCTCCGTTTTGTGCCCTGCTGCCGGACACTGCCCCACAAGCCATTGTCGACTTGGGCAGGCCCGTATTTTGTACCCTGTAAATCCACGAATAAAGATTATTATTATTATTATTATTATTATTATTATTATTATTATTATTATTATTATTATTATTATTATTATTATTATAACGACCCGCAGCAACCAGTGAGCGACGTGTCGGCGGATGTGCTTGAGGCTCACGGGAACGCGTCCCCGTTGTATGAGCCGCCTAACGAGGCAGCGTCAGTGGGCTTGTGTAGCCAGAATGATTCGCTTTCTGCGTTGAACCATTCGTGGAACGAGACTGACAACTCGGAGTGGCGCAGCAGCGGCGAGTCCGTTGACGATTCTTCTTCGGAATACTCTAGCGGGGAAAGCTCATCATTGGACGAGGACGACGGACAAGATGAAAGGACAGATCAGCAGGAGCAGACAAAAATGGTAAGAATCTGTTTATACATGTGCAGCGCTTTGACCACTCGTTCACCCGCCGCTGTGGCTGTCAGCTAAGGCGTTGCGCTGCTGTGCATGAGATCGAGGGATCGAATCCCGGCCGCGGCGGCTGCATTTCGATGGAGGCGAAATGCAAAAACGCCCATGTGCTTGCGTTGTAGTGCATGTTAAAGAACCCTAGGTGGTGTAAATTAATCCGGAGACCTCCACTACGGCGTGCCTCATAATCGAAGCTGGTTTTGACACGTACTACCCCAGGAAGAATGACCACTCGCTTGCTGTGCTTAATCCGTTTTCTTCCTGCATGATACTCTTTTTCTTTGCTATAACAGACAGTTTTTTTTTTGGGGGGGGGGGTCAAATAATGACTCATGTTTTTAAACTAGTTTGGCAATTCCAAAACACTTTCAAAGCTCATAAATACTGCAGTAGTAATTTTTGCCTACATTTATTTTTGCAGGATGATCCGCTGTACCCAGGTGCAAGAATAAGCAAGGCGGAGAGTGTTCTGCTAATCATGGCACACAGCCTGCGGCATTCAGCGTCGAAGGAAGCCACTGAGAGTGTGCTAAAGCTTGTTGAGGCACACTTGCCTGATGGTACTGGCTTTCCGTCAACGAAGTATGCCTTTTTTAAGAACTTTTCTTATGGTGAAACAAAGACAGCATTTCTATTGTAATGAGTGCATGGGATATGTTGGCGTCATTGAAGAAAATACTGTGGAAGTTGAATGCACTCATTGCAAAGCCAAGCTGCGTGTTAGTGTTTTGTTGGCAAATTTTTATTATTTTTACACTTTAGATTTTGAGAGTCACCTGAAACACATACTAGAAGAAAGAGGCAGCACATGTGATAAGCCAGTGCCATCCTTTGACATAAGTGACATAAGTGAGAGCCCAGGCTATCAGAAGCTCCCACTCAGTTCAGGAGACCTCACCGTGACTTTCAATACTGATGGGGTACCTTTGTATGAAAGCTCAGGCTACGGAATATGGCCTTTGTTGCTGCAGGTAAATGAGCTTAAGTACAAAGACCGTGTGTCAAAGATTTTGCTTGCTGGCTTGTGGTTCGGGCAAAAAAAGCCTGCTATGAACACCTTCTTGCTCCCATTTGTGCAGACAATGAACAAATTGTCAGGTGAAGGCGCGACCTGGATAGACAGGCATGGTTCTGAAAGAACATCAAGAGTTTTTCCCGGGCCATGTGCTGTTGACAGTGTTGCTCGATGCGAGGTCATGTCTATGACTCAATTTAATGGGAAGCATGGATGTGCTTGGTGTGAAGATCCTGGAGAGGTCATCGAAAAAGGTAGAGGACACTGTCGTGTATACCCTATGAAGTCCTCCTCCAAAAACCTCAGAACACACGACTCTTTCCTAAAGCATGCACAAAAAGCCAGAACTCGACCAAAGCATGTGAGTTGTGGTGTCAAGGGATTGAGTGTCTTGACCATGCTTGCTTACTTTAGTTTCAGTTCTGGCTTTGTTGTTGATTATATGCATGCCGTGTGCTCAGGTTTTGTGAAAGCAACAACAATGCTTTGGCTAGAATCCGAAAAATGCAGAGGTTTCAAAATTCGCCGGCGCCTTGAGGAGGTCAGCGCTAAGCTGACAGCAATGCCTCCAACATGGGAGCTGTCCCGACTCTCACGGCCACTTTCAGAATCGAAACGATGGAAATCATCAGAATGGAGAAATTGGCTCTTATTTTATTCTCCTATCATCTTGCCGAGTTACATTCCGTCTAGAAATTTCCAAAATTGGATGAAATTTGTACAGATGATGCACTGTATGCTTGCTCCCAAAATTTCCTTGGAAACAATCAGCCTATTGAAAACTGGGATGCGAAAATTTTTGAAAGAGTATGAATTGCTTTATGGCAAACAGAACATGTCATACAATGCTCATTTGCTCATTCATTTAGTTGACAGCATTAAAGAATGGGGCCCACTCTGGGGTTACTCGCTGTATCCTTTTGAGTCGATGAACGGAAGATTAGGAAAATTTGTTTCCGGCACACGATATGCAGGGCTGCAAATAATACATAAATTCTCCATTCTTTCTTCTCTGCCTATACTTTGGCAACAAGTATCAGCAGGAAAAAGAGAAAGTTCTATCGATAAGCACTTTCTAGACTTGTTGAAGGGCTACAGATTGAGACAGAGCTATGTGCATGTGGATGGAATATTTTTGTTTGGCAGGGGAAGAAAATGCAATGGTAGAACACATTTCAAGAAAATGGGTTCAGGCCATTTTTCATTTTGCACAGCAGATTTAGATAAGTCAAGGAGATGCAATTCTTACTCGCCGTGGTTGCTCAGTGGCTATGGTGTTGGGCTGCTGAGCACGAGGTCGCGGGATCGAATCCCGGCCACGGCGGCCGCATTTCGGTGGGGGCGAAATGCGAAAACACCCGTGTACTTAGATTTAGGTGCACGTTAAAGAACCCCAGGTGGTCCAAATTTTCGGAGTCCCCCACTACGGCGTGCCTCATAATCAGAACTGGTTTTGGCACGTAAAACCCCATAATTTAATTTTGAGATGCAATTCTTTTATCAAGTCGGGCTCTCTGTTTGGTCGAATATTAGACATCTCAGTTCCTTGTGAATGTGGTCAGCTAAGTTGTGTATGCACACCCCTTAGAGCAGATGTTAGCCTTCGCATTGAAATGTTTGAATCCACAGAAACTGTTTTGACAGGCCCGTACAGCTTCAACAGCTTAACATTTGTACAAGCAAAACCGTCTGGTAAGTTTACAACTGTAGAAGCCTCTGTGGTAACAAAATGCATGGCTCTTACATGTAATGAAACTACTTACTTGTGCAGTTTGTCTGACACAATTGTACTGGAAGCTTCATGATTGAAATGGTAGTTACCCGAAAGCAATGCAATAGTTAATGGATGATGTGCATTTACCTTGTATTGAAGAAGTACCGGAATTTCAAGCATGGAATGCTTATAGGTGTAGTAAACAGTCTTTCAACTATGTAATTGCTCTTACATGATTTCACATGGTGAGTGGTAAGGTTATTATGGCGAAGCTGTTAAGTGGAGTTCTGGATTGCTTTTCGTGCAGAGACGGTTGCTGCAACAACTATACCATGCAATTGGCCATACCATACAGTTGGCACGGAAAGTAAGAATGCAAATGCACTATCTTACAATTCCGCAATAGGGAGTTTTTGCCAATATTTGTCCTGTATTGTGTGTGCCATTTGGCTAAGATCAATTTAGTATCCGTTCATATGTGTAGGTGCATGCCCTACCATTTAAAAAACGATTTTCAAGGAAAATTCAATTCTCCATACAATGCTCAGATATAGTGAAGCATACAAACAGGGTCAAAAATATCGAAGGAATATCCCTGGATGTAGTGAAGGATTTTCAAAGTCTTGGGTAGATTTCAATAATTTAATTAATTATGGGGTTTTACCTGCCAAAATCACGATCTGATTATGAGCCACGCCGTAGTGGGGGACTCCGGAATAATTTTGACCACCTGGGGTTCTTTAATGTGCACCTAAATCTAAGTACATGGGCGTGTTCACATCTCGTGCCCATAGAAATGCGGTTACTGTGACCGGGATTCGATCTCGCCACCTCGTGCTTAGCAGCCCCAACATCGGGTAAATTTCAACCAATTGCAAAACAGCGCCCTAGGGCTTCTAAACGGTGTGAGAACTCCCTTATACAGCTTCGTTGTTATTGATGTAAGAGCTGCTCCGATTGGCAAGGTTTTTTTTATTTATAGGATTTAACATCACAAAGCAATGTGGACCGTGAGAGTTTTAAGGGATGCCTCCAGGTTAATTTGGACCACTTGAAGCTCAACTTACACCCAGAACTCGGCGTGCCGGAGTTTTGTTAAACCCTCCAGGCAAATTGTTTTCCGCATTATTGTTATTCTTTTTTCACAACACTAAGGTACAATGTATGTGCAATGCCCCATTGTAACACAGACGTGCATCTGTGGTGTTCATTCAGGCACAATGCCAGCAAGCAAAATTACCGTATTTGCACAAATATTATGCAAGCTTTAAAATAAAGAAATTTCCAGCCTTGGAACGTGCTTCATGTTAAGTTCATTACATGAATGTAACAAATTTCTTTTTCTTTTTCTGTTATTTTCTGTAGTGCTTCAAACCGTAATCTTTTTCCTTTAATTGCAGCATCACTTTGCGTTGCAATCGTATATAAATTTTACTTTTTCATAGAGATTAAAAGTTGCTCTTTGCGTTATAATTGTGCTTGCATTATTTTTGTGCAAATACAGTGCCTCAATATGGTCCTGGCCTTCTTGCTTAAGTCACATATCCATTGCTGTTAAGTTGCTAAAATGTTTCTTTTTTGCTCATATTATTGAAGTTCTACCTCATTCATTTAGGTGTGTGCTTTTCATTATTTTGTGTGTGTGTGTGTGTGTGTGTGTGTGTGTATGTACAGTTCTGAAATTTAGGTACAGTTCCTCAAACAAGACTGAGGGTTCAAGGAAATTTTAAAATTCAAGGGGATAAACAGTGCGCAAACAAGGGGAAGCTTCAGCCCACATGGAGCCATTGTTTTGACAAGGAAACATCTAGTCCAGGCTTGCACAATGTTGATGCACGGTTGTTTTTCAAGTACTTGCAGTGCTTGGAGGATGAAGTGCCAAAACAAAGTTTGATATAGCTTTTTACTGTGGCACTAGGAGTGATGGAAGTGCTGCTCCAATTACTCCAAACTGCTCCAAAAGAGAAATGCGGCTACATGCTGCTCAAAACTATCACTTTTGTGACTGCTCCAAACCTTCTCCGAAATGGCGCTGGGAAATTCGACCTTGTACTGATTACCAACTGCTGCTGTGGCAACTGTTGTGCGACTGATTGCTTTTACATTGTGATGCTCAGCTTTATCAGCTTTGATCTCATTTCTGCCACAAGAATAGATAGCTCATTTAGCTGTATTTTGAACTTGAGAGGCAGGTTATTTTGGTGAAATGTGAGTGACTTATACCTCTGTCAAGCGGGCAAGTGAAGTGCTCTTACGGAGAGTGTCACTCGGTTTAAGTGCACTTTGCCAAATCTAAACGTCGCAAGTGGAGTGTCACTCGCAGAAGAGTGTACTCCGATCGAAGTGCGTTCACGGAACGCTCTTTGCTGGCCGAGTGCGTAGCCTCGCCGCCAGCGGTTTCAATGGTACAAAATGTAATGCATAAAAAAAGGACACAGAAGTTCATTTTAGTGGTTGAACAGCTCTTGCGCACAAATAATAGCCTAAAACGCACTCATATTCTGTTCTAGCAGGATCAAATGCCGCCTCGTCGCATGCCGCTATGTCGTTCTGGTTGGCTAGGCATTTTTCTTGGCTGGCATTGACTTGCCACACTCTTATAATAAAAAATCTTCGTTTTTAGTTGAAAAAACATAGATTAAGTTTGTTTTTATTAATAATACAGCGTAAGACAATCACTTTGTAGAAGTGCTTTTCTTTTTAATCTACATCTTCACCAAACGCGCTCGTATTCTGTCGCCATTTTTTTACTGCAAGTGCGCTCTGTTTTCCCGTTAAGAACCGCATAGCCTAAAGTGTATCAAGGTCCCGAAGTGCATTCCCCGTAAGTGCACTTGCCCGCTTGACAGGGGTATTAGATTACTTCGATCTCATAATAATTATCAAATGCTGTTTGGCAATGGTTATATGTGATTGTGGTTATATTTATAATGTGGTGCACAGCTTTACCGATTTGATGTAATGTCTGCCACAAGTACTGGTATTTTAAATATATAGGTCGTTTTGCTGTGTGTTCGGTAACCATCCATCTTCTTAATGTTTGTTTCTTGCAAATTGCATTGATTATTGTATGTGCAATATGTTACATAATGTATGTTAATATTTATGTGACGCTTCAGTGATGCTTTTAACTCCCAGAGTTGTGTGGTATATTTTACCATGTGCTCCAAGAACACCAATAGCTGGTCCAAACTAGCATTTTTTTCTGCTCCAAAAACACTTATGGCTGTTCTAAACTGGCGTTATTTCTGCTCCAAAGTTTGCTCCAAAAAGTAAAATGTCGCTTCTTCACTGCAGTAGTGGTAACTTCTGTGTAATTAATAGAACTGGGTACATCATAGTGCCACGTCTCTTCTGTGTCGAAGACAAACACAAGGGTGGGAGCTTCCGTAAGCTTCGTGTCATGCGTCAGCCTAAGAGAGATTAGAAGACAAAGAGGACGTCTCTACCCTCGATTACTAAAAGCTGCTTTTGTAATACCTGTCCTCATCTCCTATTTTCCTTACACCGTGATAATGGTGGAGGTGCGGGGCACGCATTGTTACCTGATTTAGCTTGCGGTAGCTAGTCGACACAGAAACGCAGGCTACAGTCTTTCATGACTAAAACTACCGGCGATGCCCAGGGGCTCTTTGACGGTTGAATTATGTCGTCTTCGAGCATTCTAGTAACTTGCTCCTGTACCGTTTCACGTTCCTTTAGAGATACACGATAAGGATTTTGGCGAATTGGTGTGGCCGTGTCTTCAGTGATTATTCGGTGCTTAGTTAAGGGCGTGCGACCGACTCCTGATGTTGACGCAAAGCAGTCCAGGAACTTGGCTAGTAACGCGAGAATTTTTTGCTCTCATCCTGCGGCAAGGTAGTGCTGACATCAAGAACAGGAGCCGCATCTTGTGTAAATGCTTCTTTGAGCACTGAAAAACAGCCTTGAACATCTGCAACACGGTCGAAGTAGGCCACAGCCGTGCCCCTTGGAAGGTGCCGTCACTCCATACTGAAATTTGTCAGCAACAAATCCGTGTGCCCACGAACGACGTTGATGCAACTGAAATGCAACTGATGCAGCTTCACTTGGCAGCAGTGACGAGCTCCGCTCACTTCGTCTGAGCCATTCTCTACTTTTCGCTGCAGATAATCTTCTGCGCGGCCTGCACGGCGCACCCGATCCTGGTCAGTTGGACACGTGTCGGCCACATCACTGACATCGTGCATCACAAGGGGGCGTGGACGGCGGCTGCGTCTGTGATTCTGCGCCAGTATTTCTACTATAAAAGCATCGTTTCAAGCCTCAAGGTCTTCACTTGGCAGCAGTGACGAGCTCCGCTCACTTCGTCTGAGCCATTCTCTACTTTTCGCTGCAGGTTGGTGCTAGCACTCTTTGTCCTATTACCTAGTTTATTTTTTTACGAGATCGTCACTGCTGCCAACCTTTGTGCTCTTTGTAATTTTTGCTACTTGATTTTTTGTGTACTATCCTTGTGACCTGCAACTTTCATTCATGTCGAAAGACAGCGAAGATTAAGGAAGACGTCAAGAATGATCTCGTGAAACTCAGGGATGATCTTAAACAGGAAATGAAATTGTCGCGCGAATCGTTTGAGAGGGACCTCAGAAATGAAATGCGTGAAATTCGAAATGAGCAACGCAGCGTTGTGCAGAGCCTCGAGTTCGCTCATAAAACCATAGAAGACCTGAAAAGCCAACTAGCATCAGCAGTAGCAAAAAATACTGAATTAACCAATAGTAACAAAGAACTGCAGGCAAAATGCCAGACACTTGAGAATCATACAGAGTACCTGGAGAAACGCCTGGTTCACCTTGAACAGTATTCGAGAAACTCTAATATTGAAATTCAAGGCGTCCGAAAAGAAGAAAATGAAAACGTTCTGAGCGTCCTTTCAAAGATTGGAGAGGCTATTAACGAGCCTGTTCAAGAATCTGACATAGAAGTATGTCATCGCGTTCCAACCCGCAATCCTGATCGAAGCAATATTATAGTTCAGTTCAAGTCTAAGGCGAAGCGAGATCTGATGCTAAAGAAAGCAAAGAAGATGCGCATCCGCAACAATGATATCGGACTTTCAGACGATGCGCAGATCTACGTAAATGAGCACCTCTGCCCTGCTCTGAAGCGCCTGCTTGGCATGGCGGTGAAGCGCAAGCATGAGAAGCACTGGAAATCCGTTTGGTCTTTCAATGGGAAAATATTCACGCGGAAGTCTGACGATTCCGGTACCATACAGATCGCCCGTGAAGTTGACCTTGAAAAAATTATCTAATAGAAGCTTTCAGCGTTTCACAGCTACCAAAGTAAAACAATCAAAATGAACTATCATAATTTCGCTCTACCACATTCTGTTCCCCCACAGACTAAGT
>NW_023606842.1:0-80001 GCF_013339745.2 Dermacentor silvarum | reverse complement strand
ACTAGTGTTGCGCTGCTAACGCCACCTGCCGGCAGGGGGGGGGGGGGGTACGCGGGCGGAAAAGGGAAAAAGCTGTTCCTCTTCGGGTTGGGGTCAGTGAGCGATGCGGACGTCCCGCGCGTGCGCTGATCCACGCTTCGCCAGACCGTCTCGCGTGGCTAGGAACAGGACACCGGTATGGACGAACACGGATCGTTCGGACGTGCCACCGTTCGCGTGACCATACACGTGAACGACTAGGCGATGGTGTCATAGCATGGGGCGAACATATTCGCTTGCTTTCCGGTCGCGGTGAGTCGGACTTTCTTGATTTGTCGCGTGCCCATATGAATGTTCTATGCGTAATAATTCGGCTAGCATGCATTAGTGTATGAAAGGTGCAATAAATGCCCTTTTGACTGTTTGCACTACTGTGTTGTCGTTCCTTTGCCCCAAGAGCACATGTGAGACCCCACAAATTCAGACTCCACCTGCACAATTGCGTGCTAATTAGGCCATCAAGCTAAGCAGAAAGAGCGATATTTTTGTTTTGATACGTTACCAGCCATGTTGCCGTGCGCCTCCTCGTATTTGTTAACCCTTTGAGGGTCGAATTTTTTTGCCAAATGCGATCCTCCAGGGTCGATTTTTTTTTATTGCCGATTTAAATTCTTCGAAAGCACCTGTTTCGAAAAAATATAGTCGTAATTTTTTAGAGTGACAGTAAAGTGAGGAAAAAATTGTTAGTGTTGTAAAATACACAATGTTTATTCATGATTAAGAAGATAAGCGCACTGAAAAATGGTTGTGTGCTCGTCTGGAAACCGAAACAAGTGAAAAGCCTTCGTCTTGTGGGTTCTTGGTGCCTCACAGGAGACCAACCACCGCGAGTTCGAGCTTAGCGAGCCACAGGGCCGCGTCAGCCGTCGCCTCCAGCACCGCTCGCGCGCGAGCTCAGAGGCCGCAAGGGGCTACCGAGCGATGCAAGCAAAAACACAGTAAAGCCCTGAGTTGACGGAAACCGTTTATTGAATCCGTCGGCACCAGCACTACACAAACGCCCACGCGGCGGGGAGCCAAAGGGGTCTTGCACCAGGGCGAAAATACAATAACAGGCACCTATAGCACGTCGCTGCGAGAGCACAGGCTCAAGCTGGGACACGCCGCTAGGAAACGTCCCGGCGGCTATGCTACTTGCTCTGGCGATAACCAATGGGTCAACTCGCGAGAGCACGGGCAATCTCCTACGGCTTAGGCTTTCGGCAAGTGCGGCTCGGCGTGGTACGACCTCGTGCGAGCACGATGGCACCGCTCGTCAGCTTAGCATCGGGAAAAGGATCAGCACAAAGTATGCGCTCCCCACACGGGCAAAGGCACCATGCGCGAGCCCCAGTCCTAGTCACAAAGGTGTCGGCGGACGAATGCATGAACATACCGCACGCTGGTCCAGGAGAGAACCGAGAGCCATGCTCCGCCGATAGCAGCCTAAACGTGGCTGCCTCGTGATGTCAACGCCCTGCCCTCAGCGCAACCGCCGCGTGCGCAGCGCCACCGCGGGAACCGGTTACGCGGGACGGGGAAAAGCCGGGACAGCTGAAAAGGTGAAGCCCGCGCAATGGCGCCGTTTCCACCCTCAATCCCCACAGTCTCTTATCGCCAACAAGGTGCGATAGAGCTTTTGTGGTCTCCAAAAAAGGAAACGCAAAAACGGCAGCATCGTTTGTGTATATACGCGCCTGCCTGGGAACAGGTGTAATCGCGCCGCTGTCGTGTGTCACCGATCTCGAGGGTGTGCAGGTGTCATAAGAGATGGAGGTGGAAGACGCATGGCAATCCAGCAAACAGATTTTTAATTACACTTAAACCTCAAACTTCAAAAAAAAAAAAAGAAAGACTATCACACTAAGACACGCTGCGGGAAACATACTAACAAATATACAACCTACAACTACTCAATAAACACTAAACATGTTGATAATTCCACCTACGTTAGTCTGTGGCGTCTAGTCTGTGAAAGTCGGGCAACCCTGGTCTACACCTGTGACACTACGCCTGTGTCTTACTGCGCTCGTCGTCGCACATATGTTCCGGTCCGAAGCTTGTCGGATCTTCCAAGAAGTCAGAATTCTCCTCGAAGCTGTAAACGTTGCTGCCTTGCCGTCGTCGCGTCTCCTCATTCGTCTTATATGTCGGCGTCTCGTACTTCGTCGGTGACGTGGCATTGACTAAGCCCACCGTGATAGACCCAACGTTGGGTTACGTCGCAACTTCTTTCGAGTGACGACGTGGCGTCCTGAGGAATATTGAACGTGCCGGTCTGCTGCAGAAGAGGGTGCCCGGTCCCGCCGTGAGAGGCTGCAGCCAGTCCAGGAGCCTTGCTCGAACTTCGCCGAGGACGACAGCCACACCTTGGACGGCCAACATCACGGACTCAGCCGGACCCCCAAGTCTCCTGTCGCCAGAGCTTAGCTGACGATGTGACCTTCCTGGCCCAGAGCCACGTCGATAATCCACGGACAGCGCCGTTCTTCCCTTGATTACAGCTCGGGTCACGCACCTCGAGGGCTCGTGCCATTCGGACTGCGCCGTGCTTCTCGTGCTCTTCTTCCTTTTCACGTCGCAGGCGGCCTCTTACATATGACAGTCGCGGTGGGCGATAAACGATCGAGTAACAAGCGGTCACCATTTGAGAGATTTGAAACCAGATAGCCATCAGTTTAGCGCGTGGATCCGCCACAGGAGAAAACCGTAACTTGCTGCCGGTGCTGTGCACGCGCACACCTGGATGCGCAAGCGATAGTTGAGGCGCCGTTGCCATAAGAAAAAAAAAAAAAAAAAAAAAACGGAGAGGCATTGGCACAAGTAAAAAATTCCACGTGTTCCCTTCGAGTGGCTGCACATCCCAAGGAAAAGAAATGATCAAAAAAGGCACGCAATTGCCGCCGCGCGCGCGGGCCCGGATGCACGAGCAATAGCCGATGCGCCTTTGCCATAAAAAAAAAAAAAAAGAGGAGAGGCATTGGCGCAAGTAAAAAATTCCATGTGTTCCCGTCGAGTGGCAGCACATGCCAAACGAAAGAAATGATCAAAAGAGGGGCGCACGCGCCCGCCTGGTTGCGCGAGCGATGGCCGACGCGCCGTTGGCATTAAAAAAAAAAAAAAACGTAGAGGCATTGGTGCAAGCAGAGTCCTTCCATGTTTTTTTCTGGTCACGAAACTGCTGCCTCAGTTTCATATTGACCCTTTTCGCGGCGATCCCGTGGGCGCTGCCATGTTTGATCACGTGGTGACGCGTCCATTGCTTGCCTCAACTGTCTCCGTTGTCTCCTTGTTTACAATGAAAGTGTATGACGCCGGCGCGGCTTAGAAAATCTCTGTTTTCGGAGATATCATAGACGGTGACTAGGTGGACGACACGAAGCTTTGATCACAGCTTGAGAGAACATGCTTTAAAAGTGCTTTCGAAGCTAATTAAGCTATGTCCAAACGGCTAAAGCAGCGCATATGATGCTTGTTCTAAAAGCGGGGCTAAATATGTATTCGAAGCTATCCAAACATTTTGCTCGTGAATTCAGGCAGGATTAGTGTGTTTTGATCTTCATTCTTTATTCGGCAGATATTTTGAAGCAGTAGCTTGTCAGTTTCTGACTCAGTGAAGTTCCTCAGTGCGGCCACTATCTGATTATTTTCTGCCTAATCGCTCGCGGGTGTGCTCAGTTCCGATAGATTTGTTCTTGCTGCGCACAACGCTTGAAACGTAGCTGTTTTGTACATTGTAATACCTTGTAGCAAATATATATTACAGCCAGTAACTCGCTTACTCTTGTGGACTGTCACGAAACATTCAGCTTCGATTCGTGCGCCATCGGTGTAGTCCGTCATTTATTGTGCGTATACAGTGCGCATATATTCAAGTGTGCGCCCATTCACTTATTCTTGATACGTCGGCGATAGAGTGGGTGTAAGTTTTCTTGCCATTTGGGACAGATGTGTATAGATAACGTGCGCGAAACTTACGGCGCTACTCCCTTTGTCATTGTTTAACGATCGAGTGGTACGTACTCACTCTTGCCGACGTTCTGGGGATGAAGCGCTTTCTTTGAAGGTTAGCGATACAAGGCTGGCGGATGAGCAAATTTCTGTATCATCGAGGAAAGCCGTACATCACTAAGTGCCGGTAACACGTTCGGACAGTTGCAGCAGCGGTCCGCGAACTTGGCCACACAGATTCATTCTATTCCTTAACATGCCAGTCACTATTTTTGCAGCCAACTACTGCATACGTCTTCAATCCACACGATTCAATCTAGCATGATTGGAGTGTGTTTGCGAAAACTCAGTGGCATTTCCGACATCTGATCGCACAGAAGCAAGGTAGAAGCGGTAATGGTTTCGTATTCGTGCGCGGTCGCTGAGGAGAGGTATGGCGCGCCGCCGTGAGCGCCATCTCGTTTCTCTAAAACCAACTGCTCCGCGAAAAGGGTCAATAGAGCCAGCGCCCGCTGCTAGAGGCACAACCGTGCGTGAGAGGGCATGCGAACACCGCTACCACTGTGGTTGTGTGTGGGGCAGCCTCGGTATTCTAGCTTTCTCAACTTCCGCAACTGTCGCTTTACTTTCATGTGACGATTTTTAACATTCCACATGCTTAAATAACTGCCTGAGCGCGTCTTCCGCCATGAAATGAGCGCCTGGGACGAAAAAAAAAAAAACGCCGCTCATAACATGGACCTTGCGACGGTCTCAGGCAAAAAAAAAAAAAAAATTCTGGGATTTTAAGAGCCAGAACTGCGATACGATTATGAGGCACGCCGTAGTGGGGGACTCAGGATTAATTTTGACCACCTGCGATCCTTTAAAATTGCCCTAAATTTAAATAAACAGGTGTTTTGCATTTCGCCCCCGTCGAAATGCGTCCGCTGTGCACGGCCGGGCGGTCTCGGTCCAGATTTCTTCATCATCGGCGTTTGCCTCAACACTTCAGTAGGCTCCGCTTTTTAATATTTGCTTGAAATTAAACACCGCGCATTCGCAACAAAGCGCCCGTGGTCCCACTTATCACCAGATGCAAACATATGGGCTGTTGCACACCTGCAAGTAAGCGCCTATTCTCGGTTGCGCATAGCGCCAGATTGTTCGCCGAGCACAGCTGTTCACTTTCTGTTAAACTGTGGCCAGTATCTTATCACGAGATCAAAAGAATGAAATTGTTATTGCAAAGGGCTGCTTCCATAGAATACTTGATGACAAAGAAAAGGAAACTGAGCTGCTCTGTGCGTTTCCGATTTCTTTGCACAGCAATGCCATTTCTTAATGAGATTTAGGTAGGATAAATGCAGGACAAACTTCACTACTAAATGTCTTCGGTGCGCCTTTTAGTAACGGATTAAAGTGAACGTGCAGTTTTAGGTCGTGCACAGTTGAAACTGTGTTGTAATTAGGCAATTGCCTTAATAAGCAGATGTTTAGAAGCGTTAGTAAGCCCAGCACTTATTCACGCTGCTCGTGGTTTCGACGCAGAAACGACGAGACTAGGTATTTTGGTTCTTAATGCGCAGCTATTTACAAGATGTTAAAATATTGTAATCACCAGTCCTGATATTCTTATCATGGTCAAAAAAAAAAAAACAGCTTTATAATTCGATAAAGAAAAGAAATAAAACGTGTTGGTGCAAAAACAACATACAAGCACGATCATTTATTTATCCTGTAAAATAAGCGAAATACAGACAGCCCAAAGACGCGCTTGTATCCAGAACAGCACCCCGGCATGCAACACTTGTTCGGCATCGTTGTCCCACTCAGCCACTTAAACTAAACAGTCCAGCACTCGAAAAATAGCCTAGCCCATGCACAGAACGCACCCAGTCACTCAGCTCGCTTCGCACCGCGCAAGCGTTTCGATACGCGAACGATGCCCTCTGTAGCACAGTGGCGCCGCGTCGTGGCACCTTTGGGCAGCGTATGAACCTCTCCCATAGCGTGACGGCGGAGTTTCTTGACCAGAAAAAGATGGAAGGACTCTGGCGCAAGTAAAAAATTCTACGTGTTTCCCTCGAGTGGCAGCACATGCCAAGTGAAAGAAATGATCGAAAGAGGCACACTTCGTAAATGAAGAAGCGATAACATACATGCACGTCATTGACCATTTTGAAGGTGTTCGGGGAGGACATACAGTAGCCGACCGATTTCCGGACTTCGCGGGGACTGAAAAATAGTCCGAAAAATCGAGCAGTCCGAAAAAACCGAACAGTCCGAAAAACTCGCCCCCCCCCCCCCCCCAAGAGAAAAAAAAATATGAGGCTTAGAGCGGCTTAAGAAAAATGTCGCACTTTCGCCCAAAAGGCGGAGCATCGATTGCGATAGCAAATTAATAGACAGCAATACGAAGTAAAGATGTTAGTTTTATTGGCCGTATAAAGTTGTAAATATGCGCTTACTAACTAAATAAGCACGGTGTCACACGCGCACAGGTTACATGAACACATCTCGCTCGGTGAACGCGGGCAAATTGACCTTCGCGCTGTCTATTCTCTCGCTTCAACGCTAACGTCGAAAAAAAAAAGAAAAAAAAAAAAGAAACGGCGCATACGAAGCTACTGGCACGCGGCGCCACGCCCTTTGTACCCATCGCATATCGCGGGTGCACACTTCGGCCACATAGCAGATCGCTTTCAAGATACGGTGCCTGCGCGGCAGCTCCGTCGGCAGCAGCCGCAAGAGCTGAATGCAACTCCCCACCGTCTCCGTCGCCTTCTCCCTGTGCTCCGCGAGCGAACGAAGTCCGCGCCGCGTGCGTGAGATTAAATTGCGGTTGCCGGCTGCCCTCGCAAGCGTTCACCCGCACACAGCATACGGCGCAACCGGAACTTAACCCCCCCCCCCTCGTATTCCGCTTAAGTGCTACGACGATAGTGCCGAGCTGTCCGAAAAAAAAAAAAAAGCACGTGCTGCTTTTTGGAACGTTTTGTCTGCCAAGAAAGAGCGGGCATGGCCTCGGAGACGAGAGGATAGCGTGCGTCTACTACTCTTGAAGGCTATACAGGGGGCACTGGAAGCCTAGCCCGGCCAAGCCAGCGGAAAATCCAACATGGCGGCCTCCAAGATCGGGTAGCGTGGCTCGGAGCGAGCGATTTAGTCCGGAAAATCGAACATTGGCACCTAGATTTGTCCGAAAAATCGGTCGCGAAAATGCATTAGCTCTATGGGAATCCTGCCGGTACATCTATGAAGTCCGGAATATCCAACAAGTCCGAATTTTTGGAGTCCGAAAAATCCGTCGGCTACTGTACATGTATGCCATTGACCCTGAAAGGGTTAAATATTCGGACGATATAACTCTTCCTTTGACTCTTGCAGATGTACCTATGTTTTCCAACATTTCACTGTAATAGCAAATTCACGAAAACGAAATAGTGCGAAATTTACCCCTAAAAAGAACACTTTAGTTCTAACCAGATAAGTGTGATGTCATTCTACATATACCTCCCGCCTACAGACAAAAAAAGTTCTTGTATGAGTTGGTCAAAAGCTATTACAACCTTGATACAGTCAAACCTCGTTAATACGTACGCGCTTAATGTGCAATTGCGGTTTAAACGTAGTCGCAAAGATTCCTCCACCCAGCCACCATTAAACCCATGTATTGGCTGACTGCTTAAAGCTGTAGTCGCTCATTGCCCACCAAACGGTTAGTGCGACTATTTTTCGTTCTTATTCTACATGCACAGGCACAAAATCGGCAAAACCTCATGTGCGCAGACGTTCGATTCTCGAGTTGCGACGCCCAGACGACAGTCGCCAGGGATAGTGAACTTAAAACATGGCCACCATGATGCAATTCCTGCTCATACAGCTGTTGCCGATTGCTACGCACAAAAGCATGGCCTTCGAGATTAGCTCCCAGTAACGCGGAGAAGCTGCCGGTAGGGGGCACGAATTCACTGTTTCCGTCGAATCCAATACTAGTAGTAATCGCGTAGAAGCACATTTTATTGCGAAGCGCATTTTTGCCGTCACCGTAGACGTCGCTTTCAGGTTCCGTATAAAGTCCAAACAAGGCAACATCGTCGCCGCACGCCGTATGCTGTGTGCGAGTGAAAGCGTGCGAGGGTCAGCCAACTCAATCTTGCACGCACGAGGGAGAAAAACTGAGCGATAGCGCGCTTGTGTCGCGCGCCAGGCACGGACGGGGAGGCAAGGAAGGGAGAAGTTTACTTCGGTGGCGGCCGCCGTATCTTGAAAGCGATCTGCGACGTGGAAAAAGTGCGCGCACAAGCGGGCCTCATCTTCAAAGCGATTGCAGACAAAGTGCAACTAGTGCCGGTAGCTTCATATACGCTGCGCTTTCGACGTCTAGTTCACAGTGAAGCGAGAGACGGCACTCTCGGTGCTGCTGTCGCGCCTTCTCACTCCAGCTTTTGAGAGCGAATTTCCACGGTCATCGAGCGAGACATGTTAAAGTTTACCTGTGCACGCGTTACACCGTGCTTGTTAATTTAGTTAGTGAGCAGGTCCTCATGGAAAAACTGGCTCGCGGCCTTATCGAGTTTGAAGATGCCGTCGTCGCGACACGTGAAGATTACAGATTTTTTCCTGCCTACCCACAAATAAAGCCTGTCTGAGTGCGTGTGTTTGAGAGCATCGTGACATAGTTCTTTTCCGGCTGGTAAGTAGCCGCTAAACTGGCATTGGCAGTTAATTTGTACATCGTTTAGTGCGTAGCTAAACGTCACTCCCGACCGACTACGTATTAACGAGGTTTGACTGTACACCACATATTAACACTTACTCTGAAAGATATGCTACAAGACAATGGCCTTCTTTTACAGTAACATCTTTAGTTAGATAAAATACAAACTGTTTTAAGTACAGTATAGACCACTAATAACGTAACCGCTTATAGTGCAGGACCGGATATAAATTAAATTAAATTATGGGGTTTTACGTGCCAAAACCAGTTCTGATTATGAGGCACGCCGTAGTGAGGGACTCCGGAAATTTGGACCACCTGGGGTTCTTTAATGTGCACCTAAATCTAAGTACACGGGTGTTTTCGCATTTCGCCCCCATCGAAATGCGGCCGCCGTGGCCGGGATTCGATCCCGCGACCTCGTGCCTCAGCAGCCGGATATAGTACGGTCTTTTCAGACTCCCGTTAATTTTCCCATAGCACTCCATGTATATGCATACCGCTTACAGTGCAGCCGCGTGAGACGAAATACCAGTTATAATGCGGCTTCCGCGGGAAAATCTCGCCGACAAGGGTGGTAGCGAGCACGCTTCTCAACGAGGTGCGCCCACCGATGGGAGAGGAGATCAACGAGGGCGATGCAGAGGAGGAGCATGAGACGTGGAACATGAGTCCAAGGGCAATAAAATCGTTGCTGCGCGCCGTACGTGCGAGTGAAAGCGCGCGGGAGACGCGCGCCTTCACGGAGAGCGAACGCACAGCAGAGGGCAAACGCGACTTCTATCGCACGAAAGGGCGTGGGGGTATGGGAGGGAGGAAGGGGAGGCAACGCTTCGCTGCGGCACCAAATGCGTATCTTGCAACCGGGCGCAAGGGGAACTGGCGACGCAATCTCCCATGCGAAAGGAGCAAAGCGGGAAGACAGCGCGGGAGGGCGGCTTCTACTCTGCCAACAAATGCGTTCGCGCCTGTGCCGGCTGTCGGTGTTGTCGCGCGCACCGTATCTTGAAAGCGATATCCACACGGCTCTGACCTTTGTATGCGCTGTGCTTACGCAGCTCAGTTTCCATTGAAGCGATAGACCGCACGAACTTTCACTCGCTGCGGCGGCTGCGTTTCCCCACGCCCGCATTTTGACAGTGGTTGTCTGCAGTCATCGAGTCTATTCATGTTTGCTTGTGCGCGTTGACACCATACTTGTTAATTCAGATAGTAAGCGAATGTGCCAAGTTTATGCAGTCGATAAAACTACTATCCCTACTCCTTATAGCTCTTTACTAATTTGCTATCGCAATTGATGCTTCGCCTTTCAGGTGAAACTGATACATTTTTTAAAAAACATTACTTTGTCTGCTTCATGCGAAGATCGTGGGTACTGGGACATTAACCTTTCAACGTTCGTAAATTTAAACGGATGCAAAACTCCCAGTCGCACGCTTCGATTCTCGGATACGAGCGCGGCTGCTTGGTCTACATGTTTTGCATAAGTGCAGGGCTTGAAAATCGTTTTGTTTATAGTGCGGTACCGCTTATAGTGCAGATATTCACGACTCCGGCGACTTACGTTATAAGCGGTCTACACTGTACCTTTTTTTTTTTTTTTTTCAAGAACCATTATTGAATGGAAAGCCTTTCTGATGATGTTATCCAAGATTTATTGTCATTGTTTGAGAAACACTCGAAGTACTTTTAAAAAATCTGCAGTGTTATTTATGGTTTTATTCTGCCTTAATGCTTCTAACAAATTCTGCTATTAATTCAATTTTACGTGCAGTGTTTATGTCACGTATTTTGGGCCTTACTCAATGTGACAATTTGCTATGTACCTACCTGCTATGATTTCTCTGAGATAGCAGTATTCATAAATAAATAAATATATAAGAAAAAGAAAAAAAATGTTATATGTCCAGTATGATTGCCAAAGCGTGGTGGATGTAACAACATACCAAAAGGCAGAGGGAGGCATACTGGGCATGGGAGCCGGCAAAGAAGCGGGCGCTGCACTCAAGGCCCAATCCAGTGACGATGTGGATGGTGTCTGCCTCCAGTTGGTTGATGACGTCGTTGTGGTTCAAGCGGCCTGCACAGACAGGTGGCCGTATGCAGGTCACTCAATGCACCTTCGCAGCACTGCAGGATACTTGGTATGGCTAATTAACCGCACATTACATCGCAAAGCTAGAATAACTTATATCAGCAAAAGAAAAATAACATAAAATATGACATAATCAGGTAAGCTATGGCTCAAACACAAGATTAAATTTAAGAAAACACAGTTTTTAGAGATATTGCTCTCTTACCGTACACTACAGATACTAAGTAATGCATAAAGCTTATGCTGCAGGAAGCTGCCAGAAGTAGTGTTGAAAACTCCAAATGGTCATGTCAAAAATCATGTTTCTCCATAATTTTATTTGCATGATGTGGCATAATCGCAACGGGCTTACAAAACACATATCAAAATGAATACTGTAAAAATGTAACATAACAAGCACATGACCTACCAACTCGCATAGCGCATTTTTTTTCTGCAAATCGTGCATGTTCGTCTTCCCACTGTCGACTTCTGCCTCGTCACAAAAAATGGCATAAAACAACCGTTGAGGTCGATAAGCCAATAACTATACTGTGCCATGTGCACATACGGGTTTTTATCACGAGGACCGCATGATACATTGCACCACCTTCGTGTGCCACACGCAGCAGAGACACTTGGTGAGGTGTGCCATGCAAGTTTTATGATAAAGAAGGAAGACAACTCTCATGTGATCGATGCAAACATCGCCTACGTGGTCTGACTTTGAAGACTTTTGACGTGGCCACGTGTGAACCTCAGGAAGTTAGTGGGCTTAACTACCCTGTGTAAAAAAAATTGTAATTTGAAAATTGAACAAAATCTTAGGCCTATTAGTACTTGATTATTTACAAGCTCGTACTCTTTCTTGAAATGTTTATTTTCAGAATATGTTGCACAGTTCTCTGAAAACAAATACCAAAAAGTTTAATAACAGGATTGGGACTGCTCCAAAAGAACTCCAAAGTTTTTTGGAGCAGCTTGGAGCAGATAAATTTTGAGTTTGGAACAGTATGGAGCATGGTATGAAACCGAAAACGAACCGAGAATAGAAAAAAAATAATTTTGTTGCGCAAGCCTGAACTGAATCAGATTGTTACGATTTTATTTTTCACTTCAGAATGAGACTGAAAACAAAAAAAAAAATTGCCAGTGTTAACTGTAGCTGACATCTATGTAATGCGAACCATTGTGCGAATCGTTGCACCTTGAGACACTCGTCGAGCTGGTGGGGATTGATAGACATGTGCTTGGCGAATGAGTGGAGCATGGTCGCATGTGTGTGATGAATTCACACTGAATGCGCTTGGCTGGTTCTCCTTTGTCATCCTCCCAGCTGCCGCCAACCGAAGCCTCAGCTAGTGACGCTCATTCGCATCTCTTGCTCCAGGTAATACAATAGCAGCCAAACACGCGTGTTGGAAAAGGAGATGCTCGCAGAACACGTCGCATGTGCGCAATGATCTCACACTCAACGTGCCCCTTGGCTGGTTCTCCTCCTTCGTCCCCCTTGTTTGCAGCCGCCAACTGAAGCCTCAGCTACTTCCCTTCTTTGACTGCAGGTGGCAGTGGCTGTCATTGACCCACAAAAATGACGAGATACCGAGATAGACCCCAAAAACCGGTGTGACTCAGAGAAGAATGCTTCACATTAAAAATCGTTTTCGGTTCAGGTTGGCCAACTTCTAGAGCATTTCATCTATGCATTGCCTGCACTTGTGGCTCAACCATGCTACCTCATTTGTAAATGCATGCAGACTTGCGGTCATTTTAGATGTGGCGGCACTGTTATTGCAGTTTTCAATGTGGCTCATTGGGAGGCAGGCTTGTTAGTAACACACTGGTGATCGTCTGAAATTGGCGCCCATCAAAGAGCTCTCCCATGGTGGGAGACCTACGGGATCACTGAAATAAAGAAGCACTTCCTAGCTAGCTGGTCTCTTTTGATCCCACTGGTATGTAAACTGAAGTAAATGTGGTAGAATTGACATGCTGCTTCTTAGGTGTGCTTGCATATGGTGATTTCTTTTTTAACTACTTGCAGTATGCAGAAAACCACATGTAACTTTTTTTTTAGTGTACAGCTCAGCAGCACGTGTAGTTTCTGCACAAAATAAATTTATGCTGTTTCCTGTAATTATTCTTATGTTACGCATAAGAACATAAACAAGTTCAAACAGCCTGAGCCATTAATTTTTGCTCCAGGGTTTAACCAGAGATGAACAGTTATTGCGGAACTGAAACTTAAAAACCCCTGCCCTTCCACTCCGTGAAGATGGTCGAACAGCGAAGCTGTGAATGGTGCTACTTGTGGGGGATGGGACGCGTAGGTGTGTACGGGCGATGGCATTCCTAGCGCGTTCCTCACACTTTTCTATAACACTCCCCGACAAGAGTCCTTGACCAAAGCTCCGTATATACAACTAACGCTAACGCCAACTCCTCTCACACCCCACTCCTCCGTTGACCTACTTTTTTCGTACACTGCCATTGGTAGGCGCACCTCACGCTCTCCCCCTCCAACGCAAGTATTGCACAGCGTGACTTACGTCAATCCCCCTCCCCTTTCTCCTCCTCTCCTGCTAGGTCACGTGGGTTTTAGTGAACTGACGACGACACAGGGTTTGCAGAAACAGTTTCGTTGTAAAATCTTTCATTTTGACACTCTAGTCTGGTGCACATAAGTTTTATTATTGCCACATGATAATTATTACTGGAGCATGAACAATCAGCATAAGTGCAGTAGAATCTCGTTCATACGTGTAGAAAAAAAAATGTGAGAAAAAAATTTACCAACTGGAAAAATGTACGATCTGAAGTCACTAAAAATTTGACAGACTCAACTGTAGTTGACATCTATTCTGGTGACACACACATACTGGTTTCTGTGCAGAGGAACAGGAAGGGATGGACGTAATGACAGGTGCCTACCAGCGAGAACCAGAAGAGGGTGGGAGAGTGTCATTGTCCTAACCTAGCTCTATAATGTTAGAAAGTTGTTTTCAATTACAGGGTGCAGCCCATTTAAATTGTCCACAATATCTTTACTGAACAGCCACAAATCTGGATGCTCTATCGACCGCCTACTGATGACAACATGCTTGTTCACCTGTTTTTGTTATGACCGGTGACTCATGAAGCAGCTCTAGAAAAAGTGGTATGTGCATGCGAAGGTCCTGGGAGATACCACTTGTGTTGAGCATGACAGTAAGCTGAAAAAAAAAAAAGAACACAGAAAATTTCTGGAACTCCACTTGAAAAATTCAAAGATGCTTCACTTCGGCTTGCACTGAAAGCGTTACAAGGTTTTGACAAACTTACATTCTCACCTAGTCGCAAAATATAGGCTCCAGTAGCAGGACAAAGAAGCTCTAAAACAGACGTTCATTAATCTGTGTGCTACAAGTTAGATAATTCTTGCTTGAAGCTATCTGCCCTGCTGGTACAAATGCTATGAAATTCAGCTGAGCATTGTTTTATATCATGGGCTTGATCCATGGCTGGTCTAAGCTTCAGTTGAGCAGTATTGAAATTAAAGAACGCCTGTGAACTGAGATTATGACACATTCTCAGGAACCACTAGTAGCCAAGACCTGGCAATCTTCACCCTAACACTTACCATAATCTACGTATTGAGGTAGGATATCAGTGCATTAAAGAGACTGACAAGCACTCAAAACGTGTCGTCAGATTTAGGTGGAAATGAAAAGGCCATGATTTATAGTGACAGAATCGAACATGCTATTCACAGTAAAATTATAACTTTAAATTGGCACAAAAAGTTACGAAAAATGGTATGTCGTGATGCTTTGCAGTAAAACTTTGGTACTAGGGCTGTATTCCCACTATGTGACCACAGATTACTATACATAACTAGGCTGTTATTCAGCCACCATTACATATCGTTTAAAATCGCAGTCTTTATATTTTATAGGCAGAACTGTGGCATCCCTCACTGCATGGCAGAGCACATTACGCTGTTTTGCACGCTAGTTAATATGGATACAAGTTGTAATCGTGCATTCGAGCTGAAATTCTTCACTCCAGTTAGCTCTGGTTTTCAAGGGACAACATGCTTTTGAATGGCAACCTGATGAACTGTGCATCACGTGTAAAAATAGTTTACTGTAGTAGAAGCGTTGTTTGATGTTTCGAAAACTCGGCTTGCATAGAAAGAACTCGGCTTGGATTGTATATGACCAAAGCAGCTGGACAGAAAGCCAGGAAAGCATGTAGCCATTTTTGCAGAAATAATTCAAGAGTTCAGGAAACATGAATAGCATGACCATCGGATTGATAAAGAAAAGATTAATTTCTATTGACTAGGGTCACACTTGTCGTATACTTCCCACCAATGCCAGCGTACATTCGCTATCGTGCTCACCTCTCACTCTTTCCAGTATAGAAATGCATAAACACGATTGCGACTACAGATACAATTCTGATAAAAGATCTTCCAAGACATCCTCTGCCTTACTTACCACTGGAGTAGTGGACACTGACTGGTAAGCTTTTCATATCACTAAAAAAAATGTACAATCAATACTGGTTGTTGGTCCTTCTTAAGTTTAGAGATAGCGATAAGCTTGCAGGTGATCCTGAAACAGTAGTGCTATAGAAGTATGCTGCATACATTATAAAGAATGGGTTCCTGCTGTTTGAACTACACACAACATCAGAATGCACACTGCCAAACGTTTCACGGTCTACCTTTCATTTTCATCCAATGGGTGTCACCATCATATCAAATAAAGATAAGCTGTGAAGCATTGGGAGTGTGCATCCAGACATCGTGAGGTCAGCTCTATGTTAGGAGCATGTAATTAAGGTCAACAATGGTAAGTACTTGGCAGCGCATTGCATCATTGTTTTGTCAACCACTGAATGCGAGCCACTGCTCCGCTACTGCTTCCTACACTGAGAAAGCACAGTTCAAGCAGAATCTCAGTAAAATAGAAATTATTGCAAATGGAATCGTTACTTAAACAGTCATGGCTGGTGCTGTTTTAGACCATCAAGAAAAGAGAAAAAAAAAAAAAAAACATTGCCTTAATGGAATTAAACTTTTTTGCTACTATGGGTAAATGCAACTAAAAATGGAATAAACATATGCAACTGAACGTCATTACGCCATTGTAGTATACTCAGTATATACACTTTTTTGTGTGGATTGTGTGTGTGTGTTATTACTCTGTGCTTGGGAGGTTGTTGGCAAATCACATTTCTTTCATCGATCATGCAAGGCTCAATATCTTTAAGGTGAGACAGTGGCATCGGCACCATGTGCACGCAGTAGAAAATCACAAGTTAACTATACCAAACGATAAACATAACGATAAAATCCTACATGCTGGCACTGTGCAAATACTGTAATGTGCACCCACCGAGACAAAGTTGGTCTTGATATGGTCCAGTTCAAACCGGAAGGGAATTCCTTGAAGGCCAAAGGACATAATGCCCTTATCGCCATGAGCATTGCAAGCACGCAACAGACTGTGGAAGCTGATGGTTGACACGGGTGGAACTTCGACAGCTAAGATCATGTCCTTTGGTGGCTCTTTCTGCACCAAATTGCCAAGCACAGTTAGTTCATGCCTTGTCGTTCACAACAAATATATGCTTGGAGAAACGTATTTCCCAAGCAATCTGACAAGAACTACTACCTAGTGTTTGCAAAATATAAATTCCTGCGGTTTAAATTGCTATTTGCATTAGTAACCCTACGTGAAAATAACTTATCTCATTGGCAGCCCTTGGTTCCTGCTAGGACCTATAGAGGGTAAATGGATACTTGAGGAATATTAAACTAAGCTTTACAAGTATAAACGCTTTTATAATATCAACGTGGCTGCTGCTATCATGAGAGAAGGCATGATGGACGATAAAAGACGCAAGCACAAAAGATTGAGCGGTGACACTGCCCTGAGGTTCCCGTGCCAGCTCACCTTGACATCACAGGTTATGAGTGCGTCTTTTGGTCCAATTCATCGTTTAGAGTTAAAGATGGACTGCATTGAATCATAAAGGCACCAAAGACTTGACCTAGCAAGTTTAAAGACTTTTGCTGTGCCAAATTGGCACAAATATGAATTCCTTTGAAATCAGTGACGTCATGCTGACGTCCTAATGCCAAGGTTTCAGCACAAAATTTCAGAAAAAAAGGGAAGTTATGCCTTTACCTTCTCCAGCAATAATCAACCTTGCCTTTACCTTCTCCAGCAATAATCAACCTTAACCTGCCTTAGACAGGGTTTTGAAAGAACCTACCATTTACCAGCCTAAGCTGATTCAGTTTTGCTTTTTAGTGTCCCTTCAACTGGCTGCACATGAGAATGGGCTAATAATTTATTCTAACCAGTACATTCCTGCTGAAATATTTTTGCCTGGTGTAAATAAAATGCAGCAACTTGGCTAAAGTAGGTTCGGCTGGTTGCAATAGTCCACTGCATTATAGCAGCTTATAGAGCCGATTTCAGTGGGAGCTCAAGGCAGAGCGTCTCAGCCGAACACACTTCAACATTCCAGAGCAATGCGACAGCAGAGGGAATGCAGGCATGAGCAACTTCTATATAGTAAAACCTAGTTCCTACATTTTGGAGGAAAAAAAAACGAAACAAAAAATGTACTAACCGAGGAAACGTACAATCCAAAGTCACTAAAAAATTTGGCAGACTCAACTGTAGTTTACATTTATGTAATGCGAAGTGTTGCACGAATCGTTTCAGCACGAGAAGCCGATGCATGCTGATCTGGTGGGGCCCGAGCGACCAGAGACACGCACTTTCATTTACGTGGCTTCAGCAAGCTTACGTTTGTGCGCCTCGAATTTGGCCTGGGTCAGCAGCTTTTTTGGGCGGAGCATTTTGGCAGAAAGTTCAGACGTGCCCACTCAGTGAGAGTTGTTGCAGCACAAAGTGCCAATGTGCATTGAACTAGCGGGGCCTCAACGCCCCTAGATGCGCACTGTAGTTTCATGATGGCGATGGGAAGCCAAAATAAAATCAAGCTGGCGGGCAACGCCAGAATACAATTCCACAATGCCGACATAGCGAAGCATGACCCTCACTTTATGGCGCCTGCAGCAGGAAATGGAGGTGCATTTGGCTTATCACCTATTAAAAGCGTGCGGTATGCTTCCTATACCACACGCTCTGTGAAACAAATAAGTGAAGATGCTTATAGCAATAGGATTGGTGGCAATGGCTGTGAATAGTGACGTGCGACGATGTGTAATGACCCGCGAGGAGACTTGCAGGTACTGGGACAGGAAATCGAGTTAAGTGGAATTTTCACGTGACATAGGCGGGTGAGTACTGCGGGGAAGCAGCCGTTGCGGGCACCTACTGCTCTCAATTGCGCGTGCTTCTCGCCTTTTCTTGTTCCAAGGGGAATCAATAGGCCGGAAAACGTATCATAACGTCGCACTTTGGCAGCATACTGAACGTTAGTGCCAAATTATGGTGTTTTCCATGAACCTATTAACCGTTAAGAAAGAAGCGTAGCTGTATTGGGTAATTTTTTGCATTCTCAATCGCAAACGTTGCTGCCGAGAAATAGTACAAAACAGGATTGTATCGAGGTTCTGCTGTACATCACACGACTACAGCACAGTCTTTCATACATTTTGAGATCTCACAAAAAGCTGTTGCTCATCAATGGCGTTTGAAGAAGTGCAACACCATTAAATTGTTTTAGCTTTGTGGGATGTCACAGTGATATGGATGCACTACCTCTCCGTGGAACCACTATATGTCACAAAACCACATTTTGGCATATTGTCAACGATGCAGTGATAAATTACACTTGTAGAACAATTGTAGAGCATTGGTCTTGCCAATGCAAGACCAATGCTAGATGCTCTGGTGCCACCTGGCAGATAGCAATCAAAACAGTTTTGCAGCTCGGTAGCATCTTAGGCCTAACAGCGTCAAAACAAACATCTGATTTCAACAATAACTACAAAATGTCGCTAATTCTTTGTTCTCAACATAAGACGAGATTAAGTGATGGCTGAATTAACCCCATTTCTTTTTGCTGTCATGATGGATAGCAAGTAGCGAGTGCAAATTTGGATCGAAGCGGGCTGCTTAGGCGCTGCCATATTGTTACGCAATAATGGCAATGACTGTGAACATAATGGCAGCGCCTGTGGAAGTGAAGGTCATGTGACCATAGCTTGGCCAGATATCGGAGATTATCATTAATCCAACAAATGGAGCACCTTCGATTGCTCTCGACTGGAGCTGGTCGTGTTGATGGAACCAGCTGAACATGGGGCCGCATTCTGAGCACTACGACCAGTCAAAGATACCAAAAGGCAAGGCATTTTGGTGGTAGGACCTGCCTCATTAGCCTCAATGGCTTTTTCTAGAGCCTCGGCTCGCTTCTGGAGGCCGTCATCCCCAAGCGTTTCTCGCTGTCGCTGGATCCTCTGGCTCTCCGCATCAGACATCTTCCCCAGCAAATGTGGGCTCGGCTCTCCAATCACCTGCATGACAAGAATGAGTGTGATTGGGCCTGTAAGAGAACTTAAAAAGAAAAGAGCAAGCATGCAAAGTGCCCTCATTCATTAGGTCCGTCCTGAGAAGCTCTCGTGAGCCTTAGCTGCAAGAAGCCTTTATATTTCCCGCAATTTTCATGCTGGTCCAAACTGGAGCAATCATAATAAACTAAGGTGTCCTTCCTAGCATTGTCTGCATTAATATGCATCTCTTCAACAATGAACTTACAATTTTAACTCGACAAAAAGACTTCCACACGTCACAACTGCAAAGAAAAACCGTCTGTGCCATTGGATACAGAATTTATTCAGGAAAAGCTGAGTGGGAGAAAGAAAGTAACAGAAGCATTCAGCTTCCTTAATGTTTTATAGTTTTACAGGGGCCCTGAAACATATTTCTAACTAATCATAGAATGGCCTCACTATTAAGGACCATCAGCTTACGAATCTCCTGCCACAAACATTTTTCGTATCCTTCAAATACAACCGGAGTTAGAAGTCGTAATCGCACCCAAAAGATTTTTTACATATTTCAATTGGAGACCCATTGGAAAAGTAATTTCCAATTGGTCTCCCAATTGGAATGCTTGTTTGTACAATTGGTCGTACATCTCCAGTCGGAGTACTAGACCCATTGGAACATTGCTCATGCAATTAAAATTCTGGTTGTAATGTTTCTTACTAACATGGCAGCCTAATTAAAGGTCCCTTTAGCTCAGGTTAGAGTTCCAGACCCATTGAATGGTCTAATTAGTTCTTGACTTCAAAACATTTCAGCCAATTGAGCCAAGCATGTGCATTCTGAATTTAAACCCTTGCCAAGGTACGTCAAGAGCTGCAGTCTTACACCATTTGGATTTCTTGGGATTTTTGCTAGATTTTTACAATTTTATTATAGGGTGCACGCTATCTCGAAGAATTTGGACAGCTGGTTGGGGCATTGAGAGCTAATAATCAGTTTAAATATGGTACAGTGTAAAATGGAACTAGCTCTACAGGTTTATGTGTAGCCTACAGTTGTGCTCCCAGAAGCTTTATCTTCTGTATCCTGCAGAGCAAATGCCTAGATAAAAATAGGCCCAATGCTAAAAGCAAACTTTATAACTTGTGTAGACATATGAATGCTCACTTACATAAGCATGAGCTTACCAATTCTAGTAAATGAAAGGTTAAGTGCAAAAACTGACTATTCAAAGTTTAGAAGAAATGTCACTCTTTAGTGCAAAACTCTTTTCAGAATAGCGGTGGAACCGAGTAGAATGGTAACACAAATAGTTTCGGTGCCACCTACATGTAAAAACACTAAGTACAAGCAAACATATGCAGTCCATGGCCTCCAAGATGGGGTAGCTCGCCAGGCGTACCACTTATCAAGCTTACGCCATGTCAAGTTTCTCATATTAAGCCTACAGCTTCAAGAATCGAGAACGGATCTTGAAAGCAGTGCCCACTTGTCACTACAGTTGAACCTTGTTATAACAAAGTCGCATCGGACACGAAAATACATTCGTTATATCCAGTATTCGTAATAAGCAACATGCAGATATTGTTGAAAAAAAAAATTGCAATCAGGTATATGCGAAGCAATGCTAGTGGGGTGGCTCCGTAGGGCCAGCTAAGGGTGTCATGCAGATTTTGATGACTCGTTGACATGTTGCTGGGCCTATACAAAGCATGGGAACAAGTTACACACATGCACACTACACCACCGCGAATATGCAACCATGTGATCAATGTTAGCGCGTGGGATCGGAACATTGGCTTGCGGACTGTGATCCAACCAAGTGAAGCTACTGGGCAAAGCACACATGCTGCCGACAGACTTTTCTGACACGGAGGAGACCACACATGGTCCGTACTCCACAACTATGGGCATCAGTTTAGCCTATGCACCAACTCTCAATGCTCACTCGCCGATAAAGTCTATGATGCAAACATATTCGTAGCGAGCTTTCCGTGATATCTTGTCACCCGCCCCTCCGCCAGACAAACTGCTTCTAAGCAGCGTCACTTCAAGAGTCGACAACCAAAGTTGTAGTTTCGTGCCAGTCAACAAGGCAGCAACTTTGTTCATGGTTGCCATGTTTGCGGCATCACACACGTGGTTCATGCCTGGCAGCAAGCTTTCCGCGATGAATTGTTACTCTCCACTCCATAACAAGCATTGCTTAGGCCGTGCCTAACCAGCGTTGCTTCATCAAGAGTCCGACAACCAACGTTGCGGTTTCGTTCCAGTCGACATGGCAGCAACTTTTTCATGGTGGCCATGTTTGTGACATCACACGCGTTGTTTATGCCCGATCACCGTGCAGCATCCAAAATTTCGACTATTGCCATTATACAATGGTGCTAAGAGTAGGTGGTGGTGCTGCAGGAATTGCGTAAATATGAAAAATTAAGCGACTAAAAAATCGGTCAGCAGCTTTATGTGACATTTTTGTTACCAGAATATATATATATATATTTGACGCATGTTCAAACTAAATTTTGCATCGCTATAACTGATACTGTGTTAGACCCAGCATTTTCGATTTCGTTATAGCAGAATACTTCATTGAATAAAGTATGACCAAACAAACTTTATATATTTACTAATATCCGGTATTCATTACATTCGTGCTCATTATATCGAGGATTGACTGTAATACTTGAAGCATCAGGACACAAATCTAAAGCAAATACAAGCATCAGTTGGGAACAAATGAGCCAAACAGTGCAGAACGATGCTTTGACAAATCCCAAGCAAGCGGTGCCATGTTACCTCATGCAAAGCTCCCCTTACAAGTGTTAGCAATCAACACTAAATTCTGAAAATAGCGCACGCATGCAAGAGCCCCAATGCCACTTATCTGCTGTGCATGCGCAGACTGGAGCGCAAAATGCTAATGCAACGCATCGCCCTTGTGTATAAACTCTCTATTGTGTTCAAAAGAAACTAAACTTACACTGATGGCCTTGTTGTCAACCATGTGCTTTTTCAGAAGGTTCACCCAAAACTGCTTATCTTTTTTCAGCAGGCCCACGAATATGGGGATCTGGTTTACCCTGTTCCGCAGCTGAAACAGAAATATATCGCAATAACATATCAGCCCCAAAACGTTATAGAAGATAATTTAGTAGTATCAAATTTAGTAGGATGCTCAAATTATTTAGTAGGATGATATTTATTCTCGGATATTCCGTTCATGTGCACAGGTGCACTTCAAACATTCTGAAGCACTCACATCTTCGAGCGTGTCTCCATAGAGGAAGTCCATAATGACGGTGTTTGCGATACTCTCGTGCGGTGCAGATTCAACCTGCACATGTCAGAAGGAACCGTAAGTAGTAAAAAACACTAAAATAATACCTCCATTACACATTGGCTTTCCATGACCACTGTTACCGAAATCCACAAGCGGTATTGGCTCTGTCGTGAGTTAGTCAGTGGGAGCTCGTGGATTTCAATTAGTGAAAGTACCTAAGCGTAAAACTGAGGTATAACTAAGACTAGGCACAAATGTCATTTCATAGTAACATAATCAGCGATGACTTGCAAGTTGTAGGCATGTGCAAATAGTAATTTTCGAGACTGAATCGAATACGAATAGAATAGAATAGTGCCAAAAGGGATTCGAGTATTGAATACTTTTCTAATAATGAACAGCCATTTTCACCACTATAATATACAACAATTCCACATTAGTATATTCAAAATGACAGCAAGCTTCATTCATTATATTACACGTTATGAAGCATTGCTTATAAAAGGCACCATCGGAGCATTAGGAGCAAATAAACAGTTTGTTCACATACTCAGGACTCGATGAAAGCGAATGATAGAGATATAGACGAAAAAATATTGCTCTCCGAGCAATATTTTTGCTCACTTTTTGTGCACCACACTACATAACTTTTTCGTGTTTTATGCCTACTATGGCCGCTGGTATGAAATTTATTCCCTTTTGCTTCAAATTTATGCTTCATCGTGCACAGTTGGCGATTTGAAACATTCAGCAATCACTAGAGGAATATTTATATTGACGGATAATGACTATTAAATTAAATACCAAATTAAATAGGGCAATATTTTAAATATTACTCAGAAATTTCGAACATTCACACACCCTTGGCAAGTTGTGCTGACATGGCATTAAGGATGGAAACAGCACAAGAACACACAATCTTAGGGAAAAAGGTGAATTTTGAGATTTTAGCTGTTTCAGGTGTCTTAATTCTATAAGACGATGTTGCCAGAACTACACTTGCCTCAGTGGTCTGAAGCCTTTGTAATTTGCTCTCCTTAATGAGCTGATGTTGCCTGTATGGCCATTGAGGTAGCTATTGTGATATTCAAAAGTGCGCATGCAAGGTATGAATCGGCCTAGCACCCCGCCTCAAGATCCATTAGACAGCAACCATTAGAAAGATTGTTTCAGAGAATTCCGAATGCACTATAGTGAAACCTTGTTAGTACAGTCGAACCTACTTATAACAATATTCAAGTGCCACGAAAATTCTACTGTTATAATCGATAATTGTTATAACCAGGTTACATGAAAAAAAAAATAGAATAGCAGAACTCTTGTGAGAAAATTGCAATGGCGGGGAGGCCAGTGCCCCTCCCCACCAACTTCCTCCATCCGGCTGCTGATTGTGTTGACTTGTTTAACTGTTTAACTCTGCTTCCTGCACGCTCTAATTGTGTGTAACAAATCGCGGCTATCGGCATTCAAGAATGGCATTGCTATAGTAAAACCTAGTTATTTCGGATTTCACGGGACCGAAAAAATGTTCGAATTAACTGAATGTCGAATTATCGAGGGATCAAGAAAACAAACAAATGCTTTCTACGTCAACACGCTTTTATTTACTCAGTGAATCAGCAGACTCGATCCTGTTTCTTATTTGCACAAAAGCAGTGCGCAAGCTGCAATTCTCGGATTAGCCCTCGCAGCGGCTAAACTTCCAATTATTTTTTCGCCTGGTCGCCAGGTTGCCGCCCATCATGATGTAGACGGTGCTCTTCATCCTTGACATCTATGCACTGAGTAAAAACGAAACTATTGCTTGCCACAACCGCGGCCGCTGTCGACGCGATCATGAACGGCGAACTTGCTGTTCTGAAGGCACGTGGCCGACGCATGCACCGAGTCAAAACGATACTACTGTTTGCTGCAACTTCGGACGAAACCACAGTCGCTATCGACACGATCATGGATGGCGACTACTCAGTTAATGAAGGCACACGGCCGACCCTCGTACCGAGTCAAAACGAGACCACTGTTTGCCGCAACCGCTGTGGACGAAATCGCGGCCGCTATCGACACGATCATCGATGGTGACTATGATACAGTGATGAAGGCACGCGGCCAACGCAGTGCTATGCACAGCGGTAAACGCAAGAATAAAGGTTTTACACGCACAAATAGGTACGAAGCATTCCGGTGTTGCTGTCATTCTAGTACAATTTTCACTGACGACTATGGCGATGAGAACTCCGTCGCTTCGTTTCATTGGACGCTAACGCCGTTTTGGCTCTATTGCGTCGCACATTTGCGGCGCTCCGCCAGCCGAGTGCTATCAAAGCAGTTGGCGTGGTCCATTTGTATTTTGGAGGGTGGCGTTGCGTGCAAGTATGGGTGCAGCCCATTCGTGTTCGGAGGGGTGGAAGGGCAACAGGACAGAGGCGCGCGAGGCTGGCGATGCGGAGACGGATAGAAAACAGCCCTCAGCGGCGTGCAACGGCTCAATTTTTTTTTTCTTTTCAAGGAGTTTCCATTCCCTTTTGGTGCGGACGCTCAGTAGCCAGACTTCATCGTTATAACCGATAATGCGGCATGGGGGCATAGTAGTAAGCGGGTTATTTCACTATAGAAAACATGGAACAGTTGACGGTGCAGCTGCTTCTCATTTTTATAACCAATACAGTATAGACCACTTATAACGTAACCGCTTATAGTGCAGGACCGGATGTAGTGCGGTCTTTCAAGACTCCCGTTAATTTTCCCATAGCACTCCATGTATACATGTATCGCTTATAGTGCAGCTGCGGGAAACAAAATACCGGTTACAGTGCGGCTGCCTGGGAGTACGGAAGTCAGCGGAGACGGCGAACGCTCCCCTCAAACGGGCGCCAAAAGGAGTATTCGAGGAAGAAAGAGAGAGAGAGAAAGCACTTTATTTGCACCCGTCAGAGAGTATGGGTGATCGGGGTGAGACTCTGCTCCCCCTCCCCCTTCACAGCACAGCAAAGGGCGCACGCGGAGACTGTGGAATGTGAGGGAGGAGGGCGGCAGGGAAGCGGATTTCGCCTCGGCAACTCCGCTGCTTCGGTGGCTCCCCTCGCCCTCCCTCATAGCTCCCTCACTTTCAACTGTCACCGTGCGCGCCTGCCGCCGCTCCAGCTGGCCCGGCGCCAGCTCCCTGAAGTTTCGTTTTGTGCCGTTATTGGGAAGCGGGCGTTTGCCGGCATGGGCACTTTCGTTGGCCGGCCTGGGACAGCGCCGCTGCTTCCCTCTGCGCCGTAGCCGTAGCGTGCAAGGTCAACACGTAACTAGAAAGTAGAGGAAGCATAAAGGAGAAAGAAGGGTTCACTGCTATTTTCTACGCGTGGCTGAGATGTCAGCACGTACATGCATGTTCTGGCGCAACGCAGAATCGGCGACCTTGCCATTTGATAGAAGGTGAAATTTCCATCGCGTTTTTTTTTTTTTTTTCGCGCGCGACATTGAGCCTTGAGGGGTCTCTCCTAAGCTTTTACTCTATGGCGGTGCCGGAGCAATGCCGGTCGGAGGCGCCGCTGCGTGATTTGGTTCGAATTAACGAGATTCGACTGTAAATTGAATGCAAACGTTCTAGCCGCATTCCTCGACTGTCGCATACGCGTGGCGGCTCGGTGCACATGTTTTGCATATGTGCGGGCCTTGAAAATTGTTTCTTTGGTTATAGTGCGGTACCGCTTATAATGCGGATATTCGCGACTCCGACGACTTAAGTTATAAGCGGTCTACACTGTACAGTGTAGACTGCTTATAACGTAAGTCGCGGGAATTGTAAAAATCCGCGTCATAAGCGGTACCGCGTTATAACCAAAGCATGCTTTTTTCAGCTTTTGCTTATGCCAAACGGGCAAACCCACCTTTCAAACACAATTCATTACATATTTCACCCACACACAAATGCAACACAATCACAACACAGCACAGAAACCAAGTTCTCCTGACAAGTGCGGCAGCAGTGGAAGAACGCTGTTATTTTCGTCTGGAGACTGGTCTCCACGCGCACGCTCCCACTCCTGAAAAAAAAAAAAAAAATGGAGTGCACTACAGTTCTACCCCGACCTCCGTGCACCCTGCTATAGTGATTAAAACACGCGCCCTCCTTCCTCCAAAGTCTCCCACCCTTCTTCTCCTTTTTGTTTCGCTTTTCACTGCTGGTCTCCACGCACGCACCCACGCTCCCACTCCTGAAAACAAAAACGAAAAAAGAAAGCTGTATGCTGCTGTATGCCATATGTGTAAATAAAAGCGCGCGAGAGACGCGCGTTTTTACGGAGATCGAACGTACGGTGGAGAACAAACGCGAAGACTCTCGTCGTGCGGAAGGCCGTGGGGGGATGGGAGGGAGGGAGGGGAAACAACAATTTAGCTGCGGCACTCAATGCGTATCTTGCGACCGAGCGCGAGGGGAACTGGCGACTCAAGCTCCCACACTACATGAGGAAAGCACGAAGGCAGCGCGGTAGGGAGGGGGGCGGCTTTTACTCGGCAAGCCACTGCGTACTAGTACTTTGCACAGCTGAGGGCTGTCGCGCGCACCGTATCTTGAAAGCGACCTCCACAAGGCTCTGACCTTTGTATCCACTGTGCTTTCGCTGCTCAGTTTCCATTGAAATGATAGACCACATGAACCTTCGGTCGCAGCTCCTGCCGCGTTTGCTCACGTCAGCGTTTTTACAGTGCTTGTCTGCGGTCATCGAGTGCGATCTATTCATGTTTGCTTGTACGCGCAAGCTAGTCTAGTAATGTTGGTGCGCGCTGACACCATGCTTGTTAATTCAGTTAGTAAGCGGATGTGTCCAAGTTTATGCAGGCGATAAAACTACTATCCTTACTCCATATACTCTACTAGTAAATTTGGTATTGCAATTGATGCTTTGCCTTTTGGGGGAAACTGCGACTTTTTGTTTCGCTTTTCGCCGCTGGTCTCCACGCGCGCGCCCGCGCTCGCACTCGCACTCCTCCGCGTTTGCGCGCCCGGCAACGACGCGGGTGCGGCCGTGTGGGCTGTGCCCAACGCCTCTTAGAAAAGGTCGTGCTCTATAACCGATATTCTGCTTCGCGCGCCTACGCTATAAAAGGTCCACCTATACATTGAGTTCTATGGGAGATATATCAGTGGTCAAAAAAACCCACGCTATAACCGGTCCCGCGCTAAAAGCGGTTACGTTATAAGTGGTCTGCACTGTATATTGTTATAACCGGTATCGTTATAAGTGGGTTAGACTGTATGTACTTAGTGGAAACACTGCAGAACTATCCACTAAATAGTACAGTGGAACCTCAATGATACGATCACGGCTAATACGAATTTCCGGATGATACAAATTTTTCTGCGGTCCCGGCCGAGCCCCATTACTTTGCAACGTGCTAGAAAACGGTTGTTACGAATCGATTTTCGACCCGCGTCGGTTGATACGAATAAATGCCTCCCCACCGACGGCCGCGAAAGAGAACAGCGCACAGTCTTGCGCTTTCTCCCTTTCTCTTTTGGTGCGGAGGCGCGGACGCGACGCCGGACAGCGCGGAGGCCGCGAATGGGCGCGAAGAGTTCGAAGCGGTGGCGATTTTGTTGCTTTTGTGCTTTTCCTCCTTTTCCACGCGCCATCGGGCGGAGTGGAGTGGCTTCGGGCCGCGTTCTTTTTTGCGCCATTTTGCCTAGTCGCAGCGAGCTATGTCTACCAAGATACGATCTCAGCTGATTCGCGCGGCCGTACGCTGAGGCGCGGGAGCCTCCGTTGGCGCGTCCTCCGTCGGCTGCGTTATCGGTGCCAATGGCACAGGGCGATTGTGGGTTTCGCTGCTGGAGTCACACGGTGCAAGATAGCGTGGCACGTAATCCACGGTGCAAGGTTGTGCTCGTTCAGTCGGGTGCTCCTCCGCTTCTCCCGCTAATCGCCGTATTTTTCTTGCCGTAGGAGCGCTTCCGTATTCCGAAGGCATGCTTCGTCCAAAGTTTATTCGCCAACGAGTGACGATCCATCACTAACCTGGGAGTTCTCAGTAATCCGAATTCTGTGTGTCAAGTGAAGACGCCGGCGTGGTTTACGAAGCAGACAACTGCGGTTGCCATCTTGCCCCTGCCACAGCAACAACCAATGGAGAGACGCCTTTCAGCACGGCAGCCAATCGGAGGCCCGCTTTTATCAGAGGGGCCCATGTGACTACCTATCGCAGACCCGCACTTCTTTGACGTTTGTGCGTTTGTTACAAGTTGTCGACGACGGACGAATTGAGAAGCGGAACGGCGAAACTTTGAGCTTTCGAACGATACCAAGATGGCGGCGCTCGGTAGCGGGAAATATGAGATATGGCTCCGTGAACTGCGGTGATTTTGCGCGATTTAAAGCTGTTTTCTCGCCCTGCGCACTGACGAATTAAACTTTTTCGGGCACTTTCAGTGTGTTTTCAGCCAAACCATTTTGATGCAGCGTATATTAGGCGTTGCAGACACCCAAACGCGTGGTTTTCAAAAATCTATTTTCCTCGCGATTTTCGCGATCTGATCCCCGTGTCCCCCCTTAATTTAGCTAGTTTTAATTGTGTTTCGATGATACGAATTTCGGCTAATACGAATATTTTTCGTGACCCCGTGAGATTCGTATCATCGAGATTCCACTGTACTAACCTGCACTAACTTGCAACAACATATTGGCATATCTCTACGTGTGCTGCTATTAACAGACGGCTCACTTCATCACACGCTTCACAGTCTGAACACCGTGAATAGCAGCCTATCTTCTTTTTTGAGCGAATTGATGTGATGAGAAATAAAGTGCTATCAAAATCATGCATTTTGCGATCTTCGGTGGTTGTTTCTGCACCGTACGCTACGGCTTCAAAGCTAAGCTGGTTAGGTCTAGTGGCACCCTCAGCACTGAGCGGACAGCAGCAGGCAGTGGTGAACCGCTTGCAATCATCGACTCTAAAACTTTTTGTTGGGCACTGCACGGCACGCCGTAGAGGAAAGCTTGCCACTAGTAAATCAGTTCCTTAAAAAAGTGCATTTTTGCACATTCCAAGAGTGGCCAGAAATAGTTGCGTGCAGTGCACTGTCGCATGTACGCATCGCTGCAGCAAAGTATGTTGAATTTACACCATCTAGACAAAATTTGCCAAAACATTTGTCCATTGTACCCGACAGTCCATTATGGCCAAGCCCATTAAAAGCATAATTTGCTGCATTGATAATATAGGTAGACCAAACTAAGTGAAAAGAATGGTCTGTTATGTCCAAAAGTATGCTGCATGCAGTTCCCTTGCAATGGGTGCGACTGTAGTAGTAGGAATACCAAGACAAGCATCAGTTTCAAGATACTATTTGTCCTATGGACCATTCCCCCTGATGCAATGTGTGCAACAGCACTAGATAATATACAAAACCTGATTCAGTATCCGGAGACGTCGCCTCTGAATTACAACAGCCATTCTTTCCATGTCCAGAGGAGTAGCGCCATTAGCAATATCGGACAAAGCCTTGATCAAACTGAAATGGAAAGGTAAAAATGAAAGGCGACAATAACAATGTGGAAGTTGTACTGAATGCTTATAATAAAGTATGCATTAAAAAAATAGGCCATAGATGATTGACTAATTTCTCTAGCAGGATCTACACAATAGAAGTGCTGACAAAAAACTGCAGTGGTGTTATCTTTTAAAGTTAGATAAAGTGAGGATGTTAACACAAGCCCTTATTATTTTCATTCCAAAGGTGTCAGTTGATGCAGATAATCCCAGGCTGAATGAACAACAAAATCAAATACCCCATTTACATGAATCTAAGAGCCTGTTTTTAGTTGTAATAAGTTATATAACCTATCTAATTTTTGGACTTGCTCCATCATTCACACTTTGTTGCGGCACTACAACTTGCTCCATAGTGCCAACATATAACAGCAACTGCAAATTTATAGGCCATAGGATGGTTGGTTTGATTTTTCGGATAAAATCCATGGGCACCATGCTATGAATATAACTTTTGTAAATGACAGATACAACCGTATTCCACGTGGTAACCTAATTTGTTGGCCTTCCAGGCACCACTTGGCCACATTGAGCTTAGCAAAGAAGCAAGTTTGGTTTAATCAACACCAAACAGATGAGCTTTGATCTTCTGCAGTAGCAAGATCTAAGAAATTTATCCAGAAATTGAATTCATGCTATGTAAGCCAGCAGTTGTATGACAGTCAGCATGCGAGCTGTCAGCATACCACCCTGTCAAACCCTTCAATTGGTGACTGAATTAGTGGATGATCATAGCGGCAGTAGAACCAGTGGCAGCTTATCAGAAATAATGTGCTGGAACTGTGGCCAGTCACTGGGCATGGTGCAGCCCAATATAGCAATGCATCCAAGTCTGTGCCAATATCATGAATGATGACAATATAAATAAAAAAAGGCACTGTAGTTCCCTTATCAGTCCTACAAATTTCAACTAGCACTATATAGTACATTCATGTTTGGACCAAAACCCTACACAGGGCATAACATGCTGTTGTTGCACATTAATTTTCAGTTGCCAACCAGTTTCCAAATATTTCAACAATACAAACACACTTCCTCAAAAAAGACTATCATCCAAAAAGATTGGTCAGCTAGAGTCCTTCCCCAGTATATATACTGTACAACACTATTATATAAATAAATACACACATATTAAAAAAAATCACTTACGTGCTCTTGATCATTCTGAGTTTTCCTTTGGTCACGTTCTCAAAGCCAAAATAAAAGCAGCTTTCTTTATTTTCAATAAAACTTGCTTTTACCTGGAAAAGGCAAGCAGGGGTGGGACTGCTGAAACAGCTTTTGGAGCAACGAGCAACTTTCAGAGTAGCAATGAGGAAAAAGAAGTCATTTTCAGAGCTGTAAATTGCAAACTAGGAGCAGCTTAATGAAGTAATTGCAAATTTTTACACTAGTCCTTTCTTTTTGTATTAACTTCTGCAGTGTTTTTAAAAACTGTCTAGTGTTGTCCGATAACCAACTTGTGCACATAGACGATATCAGCTTGTGCACAATAGACGATAATCATATGCAAAATTCCGCAAACAGGTTTTTTCCCACACAGCTAACTTGCCCTAACCAAGATGGCCACATTTCCACTAGAAGCACTGTTGAAGCTGAGACACGTGTTTTGAAAGCTTGGACAGTGCGGAAAACAGACGGCGGCAGAAATGATGTTGCAAATTGTGATGCATTGTGATGCAAATTTTTACACTAGTCCTTTCTTTTTGTATTAACTCCTGCAGTGTTTTTAAAAACTGTCTAGTGTTGTCCGATAACCAACTTGTGCACATAGACGATATCAGCTTGTGCACAATAGACGATATGCAAAATTCCGCAAACAGGTTTTTTCCCACACAGCTAACTTGCCCTAACCAAGATGGCCACATTTCCACTAGAAGCACTGTTGAAGCTGAGACACGTGTTTGAAAGCTTGGACAGTGCGGAAAACAGACGGCGGCAGAAATGATGTTACCAACCCGCATGATCACACTCAAATTACGATTCTAGCCTGAGGTGCGCCATGTTGGTTAGGTCACAGGAGGTGTGTGGTGAAGTGCACAAGCAGGTTTTAAATTTTTTCCAGGGGCAAGCGAATATTGGAAGTCTTGAATGCTAATAGGATATTACACACTAACTATTATTATTCAAAAATGAACTATTTCGTATTTTTGAGTATTCCAAGCTAACCAAATATTTCGCAACAACCAACGGTTAAAGTCTGGATACTGTTCTCTGTCTGCTATACAAAGTATCATAAATTATCAGAAGTGAAACAATGACAAAAGTGTTAGAAGCAATGCAGAAACAAAATGGGTAATGCAAGCTATGTTTACAGTTTCGCGGCGGAAGCCTGCATGACAACTTGCGATTTTTGCTTGTAGCCTGTCATTTAGTCTTTTTGCCAGTCTAGTCATAGAGCAGTTGTATATTTTACACATATTTTCCTTGCAACAGGCCTTTTTACATATCTATGACACACAAGTCCTTACGAAGCTTTTTTTTTTTTTTTCTTTTTCCACAACTTCTGATCTACTTTTGCCAACCATTTATTTAGTGTTTTTGGAAAGCTAGTCATACAGCAGCAATTAATTCTTGGAAAGATTGTTTGCAACAAGGCTTTAAAAATGTTGAGAGGCTATTCGTGCAGATTTTTAATAAAAATTTATGATCTTCTACATAGAACTCATCCTTTCTGATAGTTAGCCGTCTTTTTTGCACTAGTCAGTACAGGCATGGTACCTAATTATACCGAAAGAAATATTCCTGTTGTAAACATATGTGTCTGCATCTGACTATTCAATATTCAATACTTAGTATTCGTATTCAATCTGCATTTGAAAAATTTCTTATTTGCCCAACTCTAATCTTTACGTTTCTGACACAGCGTGGTGCAGCAAGTAGCAAATGCAGTACTTTGGCGCAATTGGCGCAGATGTTCATACAGCCCCTGTTCAAAGCACATGGGCATAGACTGATCCACTTGCAAGTGCATCTGTGTGCACATACACATTTGATCAATATACAAGCCTGCTGCTTCCTTGCGGTTATGGGCATAGACAGAGTGCATGCAACAAGTTTTCATAAGTAAGAAGAAAGGAGAAAACAGCAAATAAGACCAGAAACAAGCCAATGAATAATGCAAAAGAAGCATCACTTGAAGTCACTCTGGACACACTGATAGGGAGCACAGTTATGCAATCAGAAATATTCAACTATGCCTGCTTGCAAGCATGCCCAGTGTAAAGTCACCACATAATGAGCATTTACAGTGGAACTTAAGTCATAGTCTCAATACAACTCAAGCTTGCATAGGGTACTTTCCATACATTTCATTTAGCAAAAAAGGACCCCTCACCAGCTTTGGGAATTGGAAACAGACAAGCGCGGAAGTAAATCATGTGAAACAATTGAAATTATAAACAAATGACTGCGCACCCTTCCTTTTGTGGGAGCACCCCACTTTAAGTGGGACAGTCAAGGTCACACCGCATAAATGCATCTACGCAAGATGCGCTTGTCTGCAACATAATCTATTCCAGCATGTGCCTTCGGTAAATCATCCAATGCAGAGAGCGCAACACCGCCCCTGGAAGTGCGCCGTGCCACAAGAAAGGAAGAGAATACATAAAAAAAGGAGGCGGAGCTTGTGACACAAACGTGATGCAGTCCCTCAGCTCCGATACAGGAAAGGGCAGGGAAGGATTGTAGCTTGCAGACACTAGTAGAGGCAAACAGGAAGAGTGTCTCCGTTGGCAGTGAAGCTTGCCTTCTGGTGGCATGTCAACGCCAATTTTCAATTTCTATTATCCCCTTTCATAAGAACCAATATGAAAAATTACTGTGGCTAAATCCTCCCCAGACGACGCCTTACAACTTCCAGTGTATAAACAAAATTTTCAATGGGACCTGGTGAGGGATGCTTTAAGAGACAAAGAAAATTGTTTTGTATTTAGCAGAAGTGACAGAATATGGGTTCATGTGATGGCATGAGAAATCAGAGAATGTGATACAGCCAAAAAAGTGCCTTTGTGCTGCAGTTAATTTTGATGCGAGTTGCTAGAGGAAGTATCGAAGGTGAACATTCAAGTAAAATCAATCTGGTTGGAGAATAGTACTTGAAATTAGACAAATTAAATAAATACCAACTAAGTAGGTTGCTTATATTTAACCCTAAATTTAGGAGTCAGACTTCTGACTCCTTCGTCAGGGGTGACTTCTGGAAGCCACAGCAGCTTTTTGTAGATCTCGCTTGTGACCCTGGAAGTGGTTCCTTCTTGAGGCAACCTTGCATGCGCCCTGCATGTAAGGTTGGGGACAACGCGATTGTCCTGACGGTGGCCTGAACATGCCACAACTCAAGGTACTAGAGCCTCTTCCGCAAGTTCCTCTCGTTCCTCTCAGTCACAAGAACGATGGCCCCACCAATTTTAACCCTGTAGTCCAGTGCCTCACAGTGTCTAGTGTTTGGCCACCACACTGCGCTGGCTGTTCATGCGATGGAGTTTGTTTCTATGGTGCCACAATCCTTCGGAAAGGTTTTTTGTCTCCACTACATAAGTCGCAGGGCAATCATTGTAAAGGGTTTTGTAAATAACGCTGTGTGACTTTTTAAGGGGCCACCACTCTTAAGCTTGGTAACAAACATCTAAGTGAACAAATACTAAAATTATAATATTCGATTCCTATTCAAAACTTTGAGTACTCGCATACTAGGCAAAACCATGTTGAGCAGAGAGTATATGTTTTGGCACATACCATGCTGCAGTATGGATCTTCTGTCTCAACAAACAATTTCTGTAGAGGAGAGACTGATGTGTCTGTAAGGTAGTCTTGCATAACCAACAATGCTGCAATGTCTTCACAAGCCTGGAAAGATTAAAAAACAGCGTTTTTTAAAGATTCAATTAGGCACCTCATAATGAAGTTATCCAAAAACTGACCAGACTAATTGACCAGAGCAAACAGAGCCCACAAATCTAAATGTTCACTTTATTACCTTGCTTTCTTATTGTCAGGTACAGTACATTTCCGTTATTTCGACTCCTGTTAATTCAATGCTTTGGTTAACAACCATGACTGAATGTCCTGGCTGGCACCCATACATTTCTACGAGATCGAACACATTATTTCAATCCTGAAATTAACCTTCACTGGATAAACTGAACTTGGCTGGTCATCACGCATGCCTGCAACCACAATGGTGACTGCAGGGCCAGTAGCAGCAGCGTCGTTCTTGGCAGCGCTTAGGCTACAGTGAATGTGTTGAGCACACAGCATCTCACGTCGAAAATGCCTATTTTCGGATTGCCCCCAGGAAGATCTTAAAGCTAAAATCATACCTCACAATGAATTATTACAGTGAAATCACGATAATTTAAAATGTTTTCATTCGAATTGACGACTAGTTCGAACTGCTCTGCTGGTCCAGGCAAAGGCATATGTATTTGAATAGCGAAAAATTCCTGCAAATTTGAACTCCAAAAATGAGGTAACGGTTATTTCCAACAAAATTTCTCGCTCCCATGTCGCATGCCATAAAAATGGCGAGAAAATACGTGCAGGGAGCCAAGACCGCACCGGAATGCGCCCTCCTTTCCCATCTGGCTTAAAAGGAGTGATAAGTAGCCCCCAGCGCATGCTTCATCACGTTCCTGAACGCTCACCTAAGCCCCCCCCCCCCCCTCTTAGCACGTGCTTGACATCACATAACCGCACACTCACCTACACCTCCCTCCTAGAGCGCGCTCGATCACGGCATCTCCAACATTGGGCACGCAGGAGGACGGCGCAAATCAAGCCACCGTCCTTCTCGGCTCACCCTCGCACCCACAGCAAACATGGCATGATGCGCAATATTATCGTACTTGGACTTTATACGGAACCTAGGCTTCTTCCGGCACATGTCATTGTGCGCAGATGTAGGGACGATACAGTAGAACCCCGCTGTTACGTTCCTGAGTGCTGCGTTTTCCCGTCTGTTACGTCATTTTCGGCCGTTCCCGGCACAGCTCCCATAGAACCCAATGCATTGGTAACCCCGCTGTTGCGTCGCAACTGTGGGACCATTCCCGCATCATACATTGCGAACTGCAACCCCGCGCCGGCCCGAGCAGCCATTTTTACTTTTCATGTCGCTTGGCTTGGTGGCTTGATGATGACATTGGCCGTCCAAGGTGCCGGGGGCGACACCTATGACGTATTTTCGATTTTCGCCAGCAAAAGTATGGCCCTCGAGATCCGTATTTGCTATCTAATGATGGTGTCTATGACACGTTGAGGCCCTAAAATTATTTTTGGCTCAAAGATGTTCCATACAAAGTCCAAGGGCGATAACGCCGTCGCCGCGCACCGTATGCTGTATGTGCGAGTGAAAGCGTGGGAGGGGAGCCGACAACCGCGTCTAAATCTCGCACGCAAAAGAAAGAAAAGCAGGGAGGAAATGCGCCTTCTGTTGCGCTTGAGGCACCGGCAATGGTGCGAGGGGGGAGGGATAGCGGGCGGCGTTGTACTAAACCTTCTTGGTTGTACTCTGGCATCAACTGCGTACTGCACGGTGGCGCACGGTCGCGCAGGCCGTATCTTGAAAGCGATCTGCTTTGGGGGCAGAGTCTAGGCAGTGTAGGTGCGTCGGTGGCTCGTAGCTTTGTGCGTGCTGTGTGTTATCGGCGCTCACTTTGCGTTGAAGCGATAGAAACAGCACGAAGGTCACTTCTCTCACTGCTGCAGTGGCGCTTCCTCACGCCGTTTGACAGCGCGTGTCCGCGCTCATCGAGTGTAATGTGTTCATGTTCGCCTGCGGGCGCTGACACCATGCTTGTTAATATAGCTAATAAGCGAATGTTTACAAGTTTATACCGACGATAAAACTACTATCCTTACTTTGTATAGCTGTCTACTAATTTGCTAACGGAATCGATGCTTCAGCTTTTGGGAAAACTACGGCTTTTTTTTACATGTAAGAATTAAAATAATATTGTGTGCAGTTCAACACTACTCCCATTTCTCAATTTTTCCTGTTTCTCGGCTCTTGAGTTTCGCGGCTCCTACGTGTTAATCTTTTTTTACGGTCCCGTGAAAAACGTATCAGAGGGGTTCTACTGTAATACCTTTTCAATGCAAGCCTAGTGATAATTTTGATTTTGCTCACTGTACTGCACAACTGATGGGGTGCTATTTTTAAAGGGGCTCTCCTTAGTACAGACTCCATTTTATTCAAATAAATTTCCTGTCTCCTTGGAGTTCGAATTAACGAGATTCTACTGTACAGTACTTGACGAATTCTACTGTGCACATTTCTACCCAAGAAAATTCATTCAGAAATAGCTTGGGAAATGCAATCTGATACGACGGTAGGCTGTTGCAAATGCAGTTTGCAACAGCCTAACGCCAGAGCCAGTCCAGCCAGCATCATTGCATGGCGACTATGGATGGCGACACAACCAGTTCTTGCATAGCATGATGACAACGCACCGCTTTTAGTTTGATTATGAAAGCGCATTCAATTAATAAGTTATTTTACATTTTAAGTGAGCAGCAACAAGTCGCATCACGTGTTCTTGGCATTTCGGAAAATTACATGCGTAGCAGGGCGAAATGGCAAAGTGGTTAGTCTAGGCGTGGGCCACAATCCCGTTTGCAATTGTTGCGGAGCTGTTTATAAATGAAGAACATCAATCGCACTATGGACCGTACGGAGGACGAAATATATCCTTCATGGACAGCGATAAAGGGCAGTCGGAGAGTTATCACGATGGACATTAAGTAAATAATTTTCCTTTCGTGAAAGTAAAGTTGGCTGGTTTTGTCGTTTTCTTATTGCCAAAGTTTGACGCCTGCTATATTTTGCTTGCTAAAAAATCGGGTGCACGTTCCATCTCCACTTTGTTTAGAAGCTTTAATGTCATATATACATTAGTTTTTTACCTTGAACCCATAAGAAGCGGGTGCGTGTTCGATTCAGGGACGTGTTAGAATCTAGGCAAATACTGCCAAATGAATCAGCGGTGTATTTTTCCACTTTTTCTGCCTCTTGTTTAATTCAACCTGCCAGATAAATCTACAAATTTCATCGGCCCCGTAAGAGTCAAATTAACAGAAGTTGGCTGCATATACTTAACATACTCCAAAGTTCTATGCAATTGTCACTCAGCAGAAACAGCATGCATGCACGCACACCAACCCACAGCAGTCACACATATCATGTTGGCATATAGCAAATACATTGGTGCACAAAGACTTCTGTGCACAACAATAATGGCAGAGTCCTGAGACTCCTGGTGTTCAGTCTTTCATTGTTTGTACACTGCTACTGATGATGCAAAAGGCCAAACATATAAACATTCAACTTACTTTGAGTGAAGGTCCTCTGAAAGCTACATAAACAAGGCCGTGGTCATCATCATCACATGGGTATGGTACTGTTAACTCCAAAGGTCCAGTGATGGGTGGTACTGGTTTCTGCCATGGTCGAGTGAATGATTTCCTCTGGCCCTGCAACCACAATGTGCATCACTGCTTGCCACCATCAGAAATTAGCCATTACTGAACTCTTTTTTAGTTGATTCAGCTTCTAAGTGGCTATTACCTCAGTGAGGTGGCAATGCATTCTACCTAAGATGACAACTTATACAAACCAGAACTGTGAAATTGAAACTGTGCATTAATGAAGTCTTTTCCACTAAGCAGAAATTCTGTGCTGAGCACCAGTTTTGCGAAATAAAGTCTTCAAAATATGTTACAAAATGCATTGATTATTTACAAAGTTTATAGGTAAATTTTTGTTTTAATTAGCTAACATCTCTGCAATTTGTCTAGCAATTAGTGTCCACCTCTTAAATTAATCCAGCTCATCCATCAGAAATGTCTGCAGAAGGCAGCTGCAACATTCACAGAGCACTTTCGACATGTGCTGCCATGTCAGTGAGGTTTGCCTCGCCAGGCTTACCTTTGCAATGATCTTTTTCTCAAATGGCTCCAGAGCCTTGAGTACTTCTTTGGGAGACACGCTGCCAGCTACAATCACACACAGGTTCTCAGGACGGTAGAAGTTCTTGTGGTACAGTTTGACCTGTGGATCAGAATAATAAAACACAATGCTAAGCACAATTTCTCTCTTTAAAAATGCATGCCAAGGAAAGCAAGATCTTGCATTATGCTACAGTCGACTTCCATTAATACGACCCTGATGGGACCGACAAACTTGGTCAAATTATTCTGTGGGTCGAATTAAACAAGAGACAAAAAAAAAATGTGGAAACAAACCTCTGATTTCCTTTGCAGTATTTGCCTGATTCTAACAGATCCCCGAATCAAACACACACACACCTTTTACGAGTTCAAAGTAGAAAACTAATGTAGAAATGACAACAGAGCTTCTAGACACAGTGGAAATTGAATGCATACCCGATTTTTTAGCAAAAAAAAAAACGTAGCATGCCTCCAATGTTGGCAATAAGAAAAACATGAAACCAGCGAACTTTACCTTCACAGAATGGAAATTTATTTACTTAATGTCCATCATCATAACTCTCAGACTGCACTTTATTGCCGTCTATGAAGAACCACAACATGTTGTCCTCCGTATGGTCCACATGCATTTGATATTCTGCATATCAGTTTGCAGAATATCATCCAGAGTCATAGTTTGCAGAATATTTCCAGAGTCAGGAAAGGCCAATTTCTGAACTGAAATGACAAAAGTTTGGGCCCACAGAAATGTATGGGCGCCGGCCGGGACATTTGCTACGGATCGAATTAACCAGAGTCAAATTTAAAAAAGTCTACTGTAGTTGAGAGGACTACGCCCTATTACAGTCGAGCCCACTTATAACAATCATACTTGGAACAAACTTTTGGCTACTACAAACAAGTTTCTCAACAACAAAAATGTTTTGCAAGAAGCCTATGAAAGAGCCATCGACTTGCAACAGACCAGTTATAACATTTCGGTTACAATGAGCCGTAGTACGGCAGCCTCTCGACAAGTTGAGGGAAGGGTGCCTCTACGGCACATGCCACATGATATGCCAATCAGTGCAACACAGCACTCACTTTGTTTCAGTCTCTTTTTTCCATCTTTATTTTTTTCCTTGCAGATGCACTTCCGCAGTGATGCAGTCACACAGGCAATCATGTTTACGTGGACCAACCACCATTGTTTCTTTATTATGTTTTTATTTTCTTGCTTTTTATTGCTTGCACACCATCAATCCTCCCAAACACCACAGAGCAGCCTTCTTTTTTCTGTGAGGTTTCGAACTGAGATCCTGGATAACTACTCGGCACATCACGTGAATTTGCTACTCGAAACCATCACACTGAAGTATAAAATGCGATAGCTAAACTACAGCCAAAAGATGAATGTGCCAGCCAAGGGCAAGAGGCATGTCTCCAGGGTCTTACTTCTAGACACCGTAAAAATGCTGAAGCATTGTGGAAGGAGGTCAGGCTATAAAGGTACAAGTAGGCACGAAGCATTGCGGCATTCCTCTTGTTCATTATGAACACTATGGTTGTGACGGAAACTAGCGCCACCACTGAAAGACCAGATGGACTCCCAGGGGGCGCACCGAGCTAACGAGTCAGCACTCGGCACGGGAGTTATGCAGGAGCAAGCTGCCATGTTGGCTGTCTGTACCGTAGACAATAAACGCCATTATTCTCATCATAACAACTGGCGATGAGGAATAATCAATTTTGGAGCCGAGCGGTGAGTGGCAACCAGTCGTTATGGCGAAGTTGGAGCCATTTACAGGGGAAGGACACGAATGGGAGGAGTACGTGGAAGTGCTGGAGCAACACTTCATCGCCAACAGCATCTCGGTTGACAAGCAGCGTGCGGTGTTCTTGAGTTCGTGTGGAAGACAGACGTACTCGTTGCTGCGACAATTACCGGCACCTCGACGACCAAGTGATGTTCCGCTCACAGAAAGTTTGCAGCTGCTTAGAAATCATTACGCACCGAAGCCGTCGGTGATAGTACAGCGGTATCATTTTCATTGCCGGACACAAAGGGATGGCAAAGCAGTCAAGGACTTTGTTGCGGAGCTGCGCAAGTTGGCGGACCCTTGTGCATTCGGCGGGGAATTAGAAAACATCCTGAGGGACCGAATCGTACACGATGCAATGAGACGGCACCTGCTAGAAGAGTCTGAGAGCTAACACTGGACCACGCTGTCAAGATCATCACCAGCATGGAAGCCGCCATTTCGGGCGCCAAAATAATGACTGGCCAGGTAGACGGGGTGGCTATTAACCAAGTGTCGAGAACTGGCGAGGTTGTCGGTGATTGGTATCGCTGCGGTGGAGGGCACCACGAGCGGTCGTGCAGGTTCCGGAATCTGCGGTGTTTTTGTTGTCAGATGAGAGGCCATGCAGCACAGAAATGCACAAGTGGACAAGAAACTGGAACAAGTCTGCAGGGCATGGAATATAAAGATAGACGACAGGGAGTCGGACTGGCGAGATCTCAACCTAGGCGTGCGGTGATGGTCGTGGAACCAGTAGACACGGCATCTGACGAAAGAATTGGAGAGACAGACGTTGGCAATTTGTGGTCACTAGAGTGCGGGTTGGCGAATACCGCTGTTCCACAGTCTGACACTGTGAATGTTCTGGAGCCGAAGGTGCCTCCTATTTGCGCCACGGTGCACGTGGAAGGTCAGTCGCTACACATGGAAGTTGATACGGGACCGTCTACTCAGTGATTGGTGAGGTGGAGTTCACGAGGCTGTTTCCAGGGATGGCGCTGGAAAATTCCGATCTCAAGCTGAGAGGCTACTTCGGCCATCAATCCGCGGTCATGGGGAAAGCGACAGTGCTGGCCAAATTCGGAGGAAAGCATGCTCTACTACCGTTGTTCGTCGTCAAGAGCGGCACGCGGGCCCTGCTAGGGAGGAACTGGGCGAAAGCTTTTGGTATGCCACTGGACAGTCTTTTGAACGTGCACTCGGTCGATGACGTGAAAGACCTGATAAGCCGATTTCCTGATGTGTTTTCAGAAGGTCTCGGTTGTTTTGCTAGAGTGAAGGCCAAGATAAGAGTGCTAGAGGACGTGAAACCACGTTTCTTCAGGCCGAGACCAGTACCATTTGCTCAGCAGGACATGGTGGCGCAGGAACTACAGCGGTTGCAGCGAGAAGGTATCCTCAGGCCAGTGCGGACTGCGGAATGGGCGGCACCGTTGGTTCCAGTTTTGAAGAAGGATGGGAAAATCCAATTGTGCGGAGAATTCAAAGTCACGGTAAACCAGCCAGCAGATATCGAGACGTACCCGGTGCCACGGGTTGAAGAAATCTGGGCACAGCTGGCGGGAGGCGTGATGTTCTCGAAGTTGGACCTTCGGGATGCATACCAGCAAGTGGAGTTGGATGAGGAGTCTAAGAAATTGGAGACTATCAACACACAGCAGGGACTTTTTCAGTACAACTGACTGCCATTCGAAGTGGCATCAGCACCTGCAATTTTCCAGCGCGAAATGGAGAGTCTGCTTCGCGGTTGCTGCCAAACTGTCGTGTATTTTGACGATATACTTGTGTCTGGGGTTTCCGAAAAGGGCCACCGTAACAATCTGGAAGAAGTGCTGCGGCAACTGAGTGGCGCAGGGTTAAGGTTGAAGCTCCAAAAATGCGTGTTCAAGGCAACAAGAGTGGAGTACCTGGGATATGTCATCGATAAGCATGGCCTGCACCCAGCACCTGAGAAGGTCAAGGCCATCGTAAGAGCACCGGCCCCATCTGACACACGGGAGTTGCAGAGCTACGTCGGTATCCTCAATTTTTACCGAAGATTTCTGCCGAACTTGTTAACGGTGCTGCACCCATTGCACGTTTTGCTCAAGGAAGACACGTCATGGCACTGGGGGGCCAAACAAGAAGCAGCATTTGCGTAAAGCAAGCAGTTACTGACATCTGCAGAGGTGTTAGTTTATTATGACCCCAAGTTACCTCTATTACTGTGTTGTGATGCATCGCCTTATGGCATTGGAGTTGTACTGGCACATCGGCTGCAGCCCAGAGAGGAGAAGCCTGTGGCATTTGCATCAAGGCGACTAACAGCAGCTGAAAATAACTATAGCAAATTGGATAAGGAGGCGCTGGCAGTGGTGTTCGGTGTGCTAAAGTTCCACCAATTTGTGTGGGCAAGGTCATTTGAAATTTTCACCGACCACAAACCGTTACTGGGACTGTTCGGCCACGAGAGCCACATACCCCTTCAAAGTTCACCAAGAGTGCTGAGGTGGGTTCTGACACTGAGCGGCTACAACTACAGATTATGCTACAGACCAGGAGTGAGCTTGGGAAATGCAGACGCTTTGAGTCGACTGCCGCTTGCTAGGGCACCGCTGGGGGATTCCAGGATTCAGGATGTGTTCATGTTGGAAGGTGTATATCCAGTGTCCTCTCAGCCGCTGTAGTGGAGTCGACAACCGATCAGGACCCGGTGTTAGCTCCCTTGCGTGTGGCGTTGTGGTCTGAAGAACACTTGCCACCAGGGCAAGAGTGGCGGCCTTTTGCAAACCGAATGGAGGAATTCTCGGTGATGGAGGGCTGTGTGCAAGGGAACCGGGTGGTTGTTCCAGTATCACTAAGGGCGGCAGTGTTGGACCTTTTGCATGAGACCCATCCTGGAGTTGAAAAAATGAAGTTGGTGGCCCGAAGTCATGTGTGGTGGCCAGGCATTGATGAAGACATTGCTACGAAGGTGGGCAGGTGCACGGTCTGCCAGGTGCATCGGAAAGCTCCCAGGGCAATACAGCAGACGCCATGGCCATTCCCAGAGTGAGCGTGGTCTCGTCTACGCGCCGATTTTGGTGGGCCGTTTCAAGGTGTGTACTTCTTATTACTCGTGGATGCATACTCTAAATGGGTGGAAGTGGTCCGAGTGGCGTCACCGTCGATGGAGGCGACAATTGCATGCCTCCGCAACATCTTCGCTAGCCATGGATTACCAGATGTCATAGTGAGCGACAATGGACCTGCCTTCACAAGTGCAACCTAGAAGTCATTCTTGGCTCGTAATAGGGTGCGTCCTATTTTGATCCCATCATACCATCCCGCATCCAATGGGGCCGCTGAGAGGGTCGTACAACTGTAAAGGACAAGCTCAAGAAGACGCAGCCTGGGGATTTTGAGTGTAGAGTTGCTAGAATCTTGTTAGCATACAGAAGCACACCCCATGCTCTCACCGGTTGTTCCCCGGCTGAACTATTGATGGGTCGACGCCTGAAGGCAGCATTTGATTTGCTGAAGCCAGATTGCGCGGCAAGGTGCAATTCCGACAATTACAGCAGAAGGTGCGCAGCGATTCTGCAGCCAGAAGAGAACCAGTTCCCCAGGCTTGCGACACTGTCTGGGCAAGAAACTTCAGGTCAGGACCCAGGTGGGTGCCTGCAGTCGTCGGAGCAGCCACAAGTTCATCATCAACTGAGGTGCAGCTGGCAGATGGCACAGTGTGGAACCGACATGCAGACCACCTGCAGTGCCACCTCGGAGGCACAGAGGAGTGTCTGTCATGAGCCAATAAAGGGAGAAAGAAAGAAGAAGAAAAAGCAGAAGATAAAAAGAGATCAAGAAGACACGAGGAGTCGGTGGCAGAAATAAAGAAGAAAGAAGTTATAAAATAAGAGCATCTGAATAAAAAGACTACATTATGAAAGCAGAAGAAGAAGCACAAAAGTGCACGCGCAGCTACGTGACCAACGGGAGAAGGAACACATAGCCGAAAAGAGCAGCCCAGCTACGCTCTGGGACGACGAGGGGCAGAAGGAGCTGGAAGCCGAACAGGACGGGTGGATCGTGAAGACAGCGGCAACCCAATGGAAGCTGTTCTTCAGCTGCTGCGGCCACGACCCGCGAGCTGAGTGAACGCCCCACCGGAAGCCGCAGCTACAGGCTGACGGCGCCGATTGCCGGATTCCCTGCGGCTACGATCCGCAGGCTAGCGGAGTTGGCCGGGCGATCCAGGCGCCTCGGTCGCCCCACCGTCCTGACCCCCGAATTAGGCCAACCGTGGACCGAACATTGGACACAGCGACGTCGAGTCTATGACGCATCGCGGGCCCAACGACATGTCGTCGGAAGCTGCGACGACGAGGTGACGTGGCCACGTCGAGGAACTTAATGTAAATATTTTGGACTCATCAAATCAAGATAGCTGAGGACTTTGTGGAATTACTGGAATTAACTCGTTTTGTAAATTGTTTGCTTTGTGTTGTTTGCCGTTTCCTTTTGCAATTATAAATGTTTGTCTTAAACGAGAAACTTGTCCCTGTCTGTCTTTAGTCTACCGAAATTCGTGACAATTTGGCGAGCCTGCCAGGATATTCCGCCATTTCCGGCCCTGTCACGGATTTTGGCAGTCAGGAGATGGATTGGGACAGCATATTAGCTACTGTTCGCGAGAAAAAGCTTAGCAAAGAGCAGGGCCTCAAACTAATTGAGGATGAAATGAACCGTGTCCATGCCGCTCGATCTTTAGAACTTGAGACACTTCGGCAAGCATATGAGAAGAGGGAACAGTTCCAGGGGAGGGAGACAGAGATGCCAGAGGCAGTCAAAATAATACAGAGCAATAATAGTATAACTGAAGAGAGGCCTCGCACAGGTGAACAGAATAGTTGCCACTATAAGGCTATCGACGACCGCGCCGCCGAGTCCTATTCCACTGGAGAGCAAGGGGTACAACACTGGAATGATGGGTCTGTTTTCAGTAGTGCAGGGTACGTGCCAGAAGGTCGTGCTCATGAGGGCGAACGGTCCCCAGAAACGAAGATTCAAAAGGACACTGACGAGAGGGGGAATAGCACAACGCTGCATAGGGTGTGTGTTGAGAGCAGAGCAATTGACAATGTCATGCAGGAAGGGAGAGTACTCGACCGCGGCAAGGCTTTTGAAGAGAGGGCGACTTTCGAGTGCAGAAACCCCTGTGAACACAAGCTAGTGACCTGCAGGCAAGACGATGCTGATCCAGACGACCACAGGTGCACAAGTTTTACGAGTGACAAGAAAGTAGTGTACATTAAGCAGGCGATGGCAGCAGACAGAGGGATAGAGAGCGTAGAGAAAACAGAGAAAGAGAAAACAAAGAAGCGAAATAGAAAGAACAGATCGAGAAAATGCGTCGAGAAAAAGAAAGGGAGACAGTCAATACCCAAGAGGAGGAACCGAAGAAAGCACCAATGGGCAACACTTTATTATGTTTATTGCAAAGCCACTATGAAAGCGGGAGTTAAATCTGGGGTGAAAAGTCGTAGAACATCTGAATATGAAGACTGCGAAGAACGTCACAAAGGTTCAGAGCAAGAGCGACGAGTATTTAACTGCAGATCCCAAGCATGTCCCCAAAAGAAGAAAAAGGTTTTGAAGAGTCACTTTTTCAAGTTCAAGTTCAAGTACAAAGCCAGCAGCTACACTAATCGCTAAAGAAGGCATGCATCCCGAAAGTACAGACGGAAGATGAGGAGACCGCTGAGAGCGAGATGGCGCACGAACAAGCATGCGTTCAGGAAGCTTTCTCCATAAATTAAAAGGGAGGCAAAACTTGAACACCACAGGCGAATTTCAAAGCCAGGCAGGAACCGTGCAGGCGCAGGAAAGAGAAGAATTAAGAAGGGAAGTAGGCACCGTAGGAAGTCTCGGCAGCGGCACAGGAGAAAGTCACAACGACAACATTGAGGTTATCAAATGTAATTCCATTAGGGAGAGGACACGGATTCTTATGCAGTTCGGATTGATATTTAAGCTGATTGGGAATACCACTACTGCTTAAGACGTAAAAAAGGTTATGCGGAAAGAATAAGAGGGTACGTTTCATTTACGGGCGGATGTTTGTTAGCAGGATGTTTGTTCAGAAGAATTTAAAAAATGGTTGCACAAAAGTTATGAAAATTGTTTCCATGGCATGTATAAATATAAGTAATAGAACAGTGTTCCTAAATGTGCTCATATGTTGCCATCGTTGTGGTAGGTGAGATCATAAGAATGTATTTAAGGTAATACTGCATGAAAACGCATATTTTGTTGTAAAGTACTTGTAGGATGAAAACAACAGATAGTTTTTTGCCATTTGTAGAGTTTGGTAGCGCAGATTATATAGTGGAGGAGTGGTTAAGTATAGTCGTGTGAAGGTTGATCGCTAACTGTGAGCAGTGTTGTAGGAGCGGTGTTTAGGGATGTAGTAGGTTTAGTAATGTTGGTTAAGTGGTGTAAGTGTTGGTGTGAAGCAGTGGACCACTGAGTGCTACAGAGACAAGTGATATAGTGGGGATTCGATATAGTAGAGTTCAACAATGACTTTTTCGTGTTAAATTGTGAACTCTGGTGTGTGCAGTGAAGTGAACGCGTGAAGTGAGGTGCGGTGAGTGTACAGATTGGTGCAAATGACGAAAATGATGAAAGCCTTAAGTGTTAGTGCTGGAACAACGTATGAAGGCGACGATACAAGGAGGAAGAAGCAGTTTTTCAAATGGGAAAACTCTTGAAGGTGGGCATAAGAAGGGAGAAAGAAAGAAGAAGAAAAAGAAAGAAGAAGGAAAAGAAAGAAGAAGAAAAAGCAGAAGATAAAAAGAGATCAAGAAGACACGAGGAGTTGGTGGCAGAAATAAAGAAGAAAGAAGTTAGGTGGATCATGGAGACAGCGGCAACCCAATGGAAGCTGTTCTTCAGCTGCCGCGGCCATGACCCGTGATTTGAGTGAACGCCCCACCGAAAGCCACAGCTACAGGCTGAGGGCGCCACTTCCCGGATTCCCTGCGGCTATGATCCGCAGGCTAGCGGAGTTGGCCGGGGACCCACCATCCTGACCCCCGAACCAGGCCAACCGTGGACCGAACGTCGGACACAGCGACGTAGAGTCTACGACGCATCGGCGGGCCCAACGACGTGTCGTCGGAAGCCGCGACGACGAGGTGACGTGGCCACGTCGAGGGACTTAATGTAAATATTTTGGACTCATCAAATCAAGATAGCTGAGGACTTTGTGGGATTACTGGAATTAACTCGTTTTGTAAATTGTTTGCTTTGTGTTGTTTGCCGTTTCCGTTTGCAATTATAAATGTTTGTCTTAAACGAGTGACTTGTCCCTGTCTGTCTTTAGTCTACCGAAATACGTGACAGTGTCATACATCAGGAAGGGGCAGCAGCGACGAGCAGCAGACACAAGTGCTCATGCAGCCATTATTGGACGAGAAAGAAGCAACGACGCCAGTGCATTCTGCCACTCTGGGATGTGACACACAAACAAGCGTGCTACCTTGGCCGGCGGAACCGAGTGACCACGCAAGTACCAGTCCTGCTGGCGCTCCACCTGTTCCCCAGACACTGGTGCTTCGGCGGTCGGTCAGAGTGCACCAAACCTTGCAACTGTATTCACCGTAGCTCGAACTTGGAACGGAAGGGGTGTTGTAACAGAAACAAGCGCCACCACTGAAAGACCAGATGGCCTCCCAGGGGGCACACCGAGCTAACGAGCTGGCACTCGGCGCAGGAGTTGTGCAGGAGCAAGCCGCCATGCTGGCTGTCTGAACCGTAGACAATAAACGACATTATTCTCATCATAACAATATAAACATTATGGCAATGTGGACTCCACCGCTTTGTTTCAGTTGAACAGTAACGCCGCTTTTGCTCTTTTATATTGCACATTTGCGGCTCTTCAGGTTCGCCGACCTTGGATAGTTGTCTCAAATACCGGTGTGCAGCTAAACACATCCGAATTAAGGAGAGTTTCATTACATTAAATAATGCATATGTCTGCTGGAACCAGAGGACGAGCCCGAATTAACCAATTTTCAGAATTAACAAGGGTCAAATTAACAAGGCTTTACTGTATTATATGTAGTTTTGAGGGCAAGTCCAACTATAACGAACTTCTGATATAGTGAACACATTTTATGCAATGAAGGTGTTTGCTGTATCCGGGCTCAACTTGCACTAATACTCTTTTGGCTGTGCTGCCAGCTCGTGAACTTGTATGGAAAAAAAAAAGAAACAATGCACACTCTGGAAGCACAACTGAAACTTGTTATTTGCAGGGATTCCCCAACAATTATAAACTTGAAAAAGGTGGCTAATTAAAAAATGACACACTGAAATCTCCCTTAATAAGATAGTGCAAGAATTAGAGCAGCTCCAACATAAGCATGCCTCCAAATTTGTGTATTAACTAAAAAAAAAATATTAGGCTTAGGTTAATATTCAGAGCATCTGTAATATAAGTATGCCTCCCAATTTTAGTATTAACCCTTTAAGTGCAGTAACAAATCCAAAAATGTGTTCAGAAAATGATTCTTTTTTATTGCACATCTGGATAGCAAATTTTTTTGCAGATTTGAAATATATACAACATGGGGTAGTAAATTCAGATCTTGTGTCAGAAAATGCACAAAATGTAAAATGAGGAGGCGCTGGTGGAAGGTTCCATCCATCTAACTTTGTTTACTGCCTGCCATATCAAAGCTACCATCGCACTCAGCGACATCAGATTCACTAGACAGCACCGAAAACACTGTCATCACTGTCAATGCTTTCATGCAGAAGCAAATCATCTTTGGAGCTTGACGACTCAATCAAATAAAAACCGCGCTTTCGCGAAAAGCGCAGCAACATGTGACTGGTAGCCGCTATTTTTTTAATCTTTACCAGACGAACGTAGACAAAAAGAGTCTGTAGGTGCCCGAGCAGCCCCCCCCCCCCCCCCCCTCCCCAAAGAGGGAACTCGCCAGAACATCAAAATGAACTGGACCAGCCTGGCCCATTACTGGCACTTAGAAAGAGCGCTCAAACATGTGGACGAGACAGACTCGTCTTGGGCGCTTATTGCAAAAAACATTTTAATCGAGTAAACTCGTCCACAATACTTAAAGGTTTATAACTAAAAGAAAAACACTAGGCTTAGATGAACATTCAAATTTTTATAGTATTTGATCGAATATTACATTATTTGGCATTTCCTTCAGACTGAATTCCAATATTGAGTGAAGTTTAGTAACCAAAGTTCCAAGAATGTGAAAGTGAAGGCATGGCAAGGCTATTTTTTACCATTACAGGGCAAAGGAGGGCCAGCAACTTTACTATGCAACAGTAAGGTAAGCGAAGGACATTTACCCGCCTTTGACAATGACACCTGCAGTCATGTGAACCATTTTTAATCTTGGCTGTTTAAACAGCTTGCACTCCTTGTGCCAGATCCATGGTGTGCACAGTGCAAACCTACTTCACCCCACTTCTCATAGCCGTATCGTACTTTTCGATGCCAGTGCATCTATAGTAAATTTCTCCTTGACCTCTCAACTTCAGCACAGTGTTGCACAACAACAATCAAGAAAAAGTTTGTTTTTTCACAATGCACGCCTAAATACTATCGGACATCTGCCTTGAAAAGTCACCAACAGTCAGTGAAGAAGCATGGATGCCTGGTCGAAGTGGTACCAGTAAATTAATGCCCCTGAAAGCAAGAAACATTCAACGCGCAAGCTTCATTCTCCAGTATAACCAGATAATGCCACAAGCACTCTGGGCCACTCCGTACCATTTATACACTGGCCTTATCTAATGGCTGCAAAGAACGGCTGCACCCTCACTTTCCTGCTGCTATTGTTGCTACAACAACTGAGAATACTGGAGTTCTACGTCACCGCATTCCACCCAACAATTCCCTTTCCTTCACACGTTTTTATTTCCATGCTCCTCTCGACACGATGTTATTCAGTCCCCTGCAACCTGAGAACATAGCAGCAAGTGCACATCAATGGGTGTCTCTGCATATGCTAGTCATACCCTGCCAATGATCGCTGGTCATTTACCCCCTCCTAGCATGTGGATGCAGCATTGCGTTCACTCGTCACTACATCTGGTTCCTCACCGTTCCCTGTCAGAAGAACACTGCTTTCAGGACATAAAGCAGGCCACCGCCTGCTGCTTATCACTGAGGCATGTGTACGTGCGTAGAATAGTACTGACTGCTAAGTGCCCACACTATTCCGGCGGCAGCAAGTCCTGGCATGCATCTCTTAATGGCTCCACTCGTCCCTGCAATGCGTCTCATCTCTGTTCTTCGTGTGTGCACTTGTGCAGTGACTTTTCTCTCGAGCGCTCATGCCACCTATTATTACCCTTACTGGCTCTGCAAGCGTGATCGCAGTATGTAGTTTACTGCTGAGGCACAGGAGTACCTTACTATAAGTACCCTATACTACGTGTGCAAGATATAAGGGCACTTTTTTTTTTTAGTACTGAGGGATGAACCAGAGAGTGTCATACTAAAATTATTAGAGGTAACTCCGGCAATGCGAATCGTTCAGCTACCATGCGAATGATGACTAGTACATGGATTTGTCTAATCTTCATGCTTGTGGCTTGAGACATTGTTGTGGAGTTATTTATTAGGCCCTAAATTTCCAAGCAATAATAGCTTTCTAAATGCATGAAGGCAATAAGACTGCAAACATGCATAATCGCTGCAAAATATTGCATTTATAATGCAAGATTTTGTTGAATATGATCAATTTGCAAAGTCATAAAGTTGTTTAAAACCAGAAAGATGAAGCTTAGGCAAATTAATGTACAGTTAAACTCGATAAACGAACACGGATATAACAAATTATCGGATACAACTAATTAAATTCAAAATTTGGTTGGCCACACTATTTCAATGGGCTAACCTACGGCAATGATGAAGCCAAACGTACAAGATCCAAAGCAATATCTATAGCGAAGTGAATATTCGCTCACACATGGTTCACAAGATATTTCTCAGGAGGCAGGCAATGCGGAGCGATATTCTCGGTCAATCATACAGGTCAATACAGCTCCCAGGCAGTGTGCCAACCAAATCGCAACCTCATCTTATCGCACGTCATCTTATCGTGGTCACTCACTTTTGAATGCGTCTAGCAAACCATAACTCCAGCCACAGCTGATCTGAAGCACACATCTGGTCAGATTCCAGATGCGGCTCCAGAACGGCATGCTCCAGTACGATGCACTTCACCGCGATGCACCTCCGATAGTCAGCGACTGCAACTTTGTATGTCCTTACTTTTATTTTCTCAATTAAACACACATTTGCAGTTGAGGTAGCATTCACTGTTCTGTCATGCGGGCATGATTTTTGCTGGGCTACTGATGTGACTGGCAGGCCATCGTACAGCCGTTATCGCTGGGATCGGCCACACGACACCGAGTGGCTGATCTCAGCTATAATGGCAGTGCAGCGGCTTGCCAGTCATGACAGACAGTGTGCTTGGCATAGTGCTAAGAGGATGCTACCGCCCGTCAACGCCAACGAGTCAGCTGCTAGTCACGCGAAATGTTGTGAAAGCGACTGTATCTCCTAAAGTAAACAACCGAGAAAACTGCCCTTACTGGGTGGCTTGCAATGCCCGACGCACGATGTCATTCTTGTGCTTTTCTCACACAAATGCAATCTCGGATTTGTTCATTTTTTTGCATCGATATCAGTGTGTACTTTTACATAACAAATATTGGATATACCGTATTTACTAGATTGTAACGCACCCTCGATTGTAACGCGCACCCGTCTTCCGTGACCGGAAAAAAAATCCTTTACAGTACTGCGCACCTCCATGCTTTCATACAGACATAAAACTTTCTCTCATTTGGAAAAACAAAGATTTACTCCCGATGCACTAAAGTTGCAATGAATAAAAAAGTTGCAGTTTCGCCCGAAAGGCAAAGCATCGATTGCGATAGCAAATTTAGTAGACAGCTATACGAAGTAAGGAAAGCAGTTCTATCGGCCGTATAAACTTGCAAACATTCGCTTACTAACTAAATTAACAAGCACGGTGTCATGTGTGCACAAGCAAACAAGAACACGTCTCGCTCACTGACCGCAGAAACTTGCTGTCAAAACGCTGGAGTGACGAAGCGCGGCGAGCGAATTGACCTTCGTGCTAGTACACCTCTCGCTTCGACGCAAACTACAGTATAGACCACTTATAACGTAACCGCTAATAGTGCAGGACCGGATATAATACGGTCTTTTCATACTCCCGTTAATTTTCCCATAGCACTCTATGTATACACGTATCGCTTATAGTACAGTTGTGGGACACGAAATATTGGTTATAGTGCGGCTGCCTGGAAGTTCGGCAGTCAACCTTGTGGGGATTGAGGGAGGCGCCGGTGCCATTGTGCGGGCTTGCTTCACCTATTCTGTTGTTCCCCCGGCTTTCCCCGTCCTCCGCGTAACCGGTTCTCACGGTGGCGCGCTGCGCACGCGATGGGTTGCGCTGAGGGCGGGGCGCTGACGTCACGAGACGGCCGCGTTTCGGCTGCTAGTGGCGGAGCGTGGCTCTCTCTTCTCTCTGGGACCAGCGCACGGTACGTTCATGCTTTCCTCTCATCCGCCGACACCTTTGTGACTAGGACTGGAGCTCGCGCACGGTGCCTTTGCCCGTGCGGCGAGCGCGAACTTTGTGCTGATCCTTTTCCTGACGCTAAGCCGACGAGCGGTGCCATTAGTGCTCGCGCGAGGTCGTACCCCGCCAAGCCGCACTTGCCGAAAGCCTAAGCCGAAGGATATTGCCCGTGCTCTCGCGAGTTGACCCATTGGTTATCGCCAGAGCAAGTAGCATAGCCGCCGGGACTTTTCCTAGCAGCCTGTCCCAGCTTGAGCCTGTGCTCTCGCCGCGATGTGCTATTGGCACCTGTTATTGTATTTTCGCCCTGGTGCGGGACCCCTTTGGCTCCCCGCCGCACGAGCATTTGGGCAGTGCTGGTGCCGACGGCTTCAGTAAACGGTTTCCGTCAACTCAGGGCTTTACTGTGTTCTTGCGTGCGTCGCTCAGTAGCCCCTTGCGGCCTCTGAGCTCGCGCGCGAGCGGTGCTGGAGGCGACGGCTGACGCGGTCCTGTGGTTCGCTAAGCTCGAACCCGCGGTGGTTGGTCTCCTGTGAGACACCAAGAACCCAAACTGGCGCCCAACGTGGATTCAAAGGCTCATTAAGCCTTTGTCTGTGCTTAGCCGAGTCAATACGCCTTAGCGAATTCGACTCGCCGTGTTATGTCTGCTAGGCATAGTGACCTTTGTCCTTTGGTAGTGCTAGCAGACGCCGCGTTGCTTGAGAACGGGGCCAGGGCCCCCCTGGAGCAGCGCACTCCTGCACCCTCACTTGTAACGACGCCCTATGGCGATGGCAACGCGAGGCGCTACGTACCATCTCCCTTTGGAGCCATAGCGTTGTTTGAAAACGGGGCCAGAGCCCTCTCTGAACAGTGCACACGGGCACATTCGTCTGCCACGGCTCCCTTTAAAATGCCAAGCAGTGCGATGTCGCAGCGCTCCCGATCATTCACTCCTTCGGGAGTAAACGGAGCGCAGCGCGGAAACGGGGCCTTAGCCCTCTCCGACTTTTGCCCGTTGGCTGCTTCTCAATTGAACAGCCAAAACCAGTGGTATGCCGCGGCCCCCTGTGGGGTTTACATCACGGCAACCACGAATTCTGCTCATACGTCTCCCTTTGGCGTACACTCGGTGGCGCCCAGTGGCACACTGATTGAGCACACACCTGTTTTATCAACGCTGGCTGCTTCTCAATTGAACAGTCAAAACCAGTGGAATGCTACAGCCCCCTGTGGGGATTACAACATGGCGACCCCTAATTTCGCTCATCCGTCTCCCTTTGGAGAACATTCGGTGGCGCCCAGTGGCACACCGATCGAGCACGCACCTGTTTTGTCAACGCTGGCTGCAAGCGGCCTAAGCAATTCACGTATAGCTGCCTCAAGTGGCGGCTGTGAACGACAGCAGGCGCACCCCGCGAGGAGCCCTTTTTGTACTGGGGTCAGCGGCGCGCCGGCCGGTATCCCTGTGGAAACCGCGCCACTGATCGAGCTGGATGTCAGTTCATCCTTGCTTGATCACGCCGCTAACGCGCCAACGGCTCCCTTTGGAGCAGGCGCATAGATGCTGTTGCATAACGCCGCCGAAATGATCCAGGCGCTCTCTGGGGCAGTTAAAACGCTGTCAGCTGTTCCGAAATGCGCTCACCCCGCTGTACGGTTGGCAGTCCCGACCTACAGCGAGTACGGTGACCTGCTCAGTGCCAGGGACTACTGTTACTCCCTCGCACGCTACCAGAGAGCTCTGGGTTTGAACGATCAGGATGTACTCGGACGCGTCGTCTCTGTTGCACTCACTGACACGGCGGCTAGGTGGTACAGGCTTTCCGGACACCGTGCAACAACCCTCGAGGAGTTCTGCGCGGCATTCCTGCGTGAATTCCTACCTGCTGACTACGAGAGTAGGATGCGGCGAGAGCTTGGGCTACGCACACAGGCTCCTGATGAGTCGCTTCAGGAGTACGTACGGGCGATGGAAGACCTTTTCTTAGTCGCCGAGCCCAATGCCTCGAACGAGGAACGCGTCGAACGGGTGATCAGGCAGGCACATCCGACCTTTTCGGCGTACCTGCGCGGCGGCCGCTTCCGAAATCTGGAGGAATTAGCCGCCGAGGCAAAGCGCATTCAGGGTGACATTATCGCCGCGCGCGCCTATCGCCAACCGCCGCCCGCCAGCAAGGCCCTTGAGCCAAGCTGCGCGTGGAGAGGGCCTGAGCCCTTTCCCCAACGGCAACAACCCGGCCAAGCTGCCTTTGCGGCTGCAAGCGGGTGTGTTTGGGAGCTGAGCGTGCACGCTCTCGATCCCTACACGCACGGGAGGCGGGCAGCCTGTGCTGCGCCACCGACCGAAACGCATGCGCAGGGACGCTTTTCGACCCAGCGCATCGCGGAGGGAGACGCTCGTTATCGGCCCATTGGCCAAGCGGCGAGCCGACCCCGGCAGGGAGCTGAAGCTTCTCTGCCTCGAGAAAGATACCACGGTGGAGTACGCTGTTTTCGCTGCCAACAACGAGGGCACATTGCAAGGGATTGCACTGCGCCCCGGTCTCCTGTGAGGCCGGGAAACGGGATAGCAGGTCGCTCGTGAAGACACGAGTGACCGAAGCTTTGCTTGTTCCCTCGGCGTACCGAGCAGGTTGTGTTGCTGGAGCGCACGCGCCATTTATTCCGGTGACCATTGCCGGCCGCGAATTTTCGGCGCTGCTGGACACGGGCGCAAGCGCTTCGTTGTTCGGAGAACAGGTTTTGTCCCACTGGTGCACGTGGTGCGCTTGCGGGACTGCCGAACAACATTCAATCTGCGAAAGGCGTGGCCCATTCGGCTGGCGTCGCAAGGCTGACTGTCAGGTGGGGAGAGCGAATGAGACACACGTGTTTCGTTCATCTCCCAGGGCTCAGTATTCCTGTGATTCTCGGCAGGGACTTTCTCCTTAAAACTGGGATCGTTGTGGACATCGCGAATAGCGGCTATCGCGATGGTCAGTTCACGTTGCTAAAGCGTTCATCAGCCCGCCGGCGTCCGATCTTGCCTGTGCAGATGGGGCGTCGGAATCGTGCCGCGCGCCGAGTTCGAGGGCAAGCCCCCGAGCTTCGCGCTCGCCTGCTCATGGTCCCCTGTGGGATCGAGAGGCACGGCACGAATCGTGTCGCGCGCCGAGTTCGGGGGCAAGCCCCCGAGCTTCGCGCTCGCTCGCTCATGGTCCCCTTTGGGATCGAGAGGCACGGCACAAACCGTGTCGCGCGCAGAATTCGGGGGCAAGCCCCTGCACTATGCGCTTGTCGACTCACAATCCCCAGTGGGATAGAGCGACACGGCACAAAGAGGCACCACATCCTCTGTCCGCCTGTGGGGCTCATTTGGATGATGCACAGAAGGCTCGTTTGTCGGCACTGTTACGCGACAACACAGACCTTTTCACCGACGCCGAGTTCGAGGGCAAGCCCCCGAGCTTCGCGCTCGCCTGCTCATGGTCCCCTGTGGGAATCGAGAGGCATGGCACGAATCGTGTCGCGCGCCGAGTTCGGGGGCAAGCCCCCGAGCTTCGCGCTCGCTCGCCCATGGTCCCCTTTGGGATCGAGAGGCACGGCACAAACCGTGTCGCGCGCAGAATTCGGGGCAAGCCCCTGCACTATGCGCTTGTCGACTCACAATCCCCAGTGGGATAGAGCGACACGGCACAAAGAGGCACCACATCCTCTGTCCGCCTGTGGGGCTCATTTGATGATGCACAGAAGGCTCGTTTGTCGGCACTGTTACGCGACAACACAGACCTTTTCACCGATCAACCGGGCTGTACCGATTTGGCGAGTCACGCGATCGAAACTGGTGACGCACTTCCTTTGAAGTGTAACCCCAGGCCCGTCAGCCTTGACAAGAGGCAGGTGATTGATGGTTTGCTGGACGAGATGCTATCAGGCCGACATTATCCGCCGCTCGTACAGCGCCTGGGCTTCTCCAATTGTGTTGGTGCCTAAGAAAGATGGCAGTCATCGCCTGTGCGTAGACTACCGCCGTCTGAACGGAGTGACTCCGTAAGGATGCCTATCCGCTTCCTACGATTAGCTCCATTGTAGGAACCCTGGGATGTGCGAGGTACTTCAACTAGGATTGGGTGCCTCAAAGGGTTACCTACAGGTCCGGATGGATGCGCGTGACCGGTCCAAGACCGCGTTCACGTCGCACAGAGGGTTGTTTGAGTTTACTCGTATGACCTTTGGTCTTTGCAACGGTCCTGCGACCTTTCAGAGACTGATGGACCGCGTCCTCGGGGAAGCAAAGTGGTAATCCTGCATGTGCTACCTCGACGACATCGTGATTTATTCACGAACCTTCTGAAGAACACTTGGCCCATGTTGCCGATGTGCGCGAGAAGGTGCGGGCCGCCGGGATAACTTTGAATCCTGCGAAAGCCCAAACTAGCGCAACCCCAGTTCAGTTACTGGGGTTTAAGCTGGGCGAAGGCTCCATTTGAGCCGGACCGGGAGAAACTTGGCAATCCTCAATTTCCCCGCGCCCAAGGACGTACGTGGCCTTCAACCACTTTGGGAATGGCTAACTTTTACCGGTTGTTCATCCCTCCTGGTGCCTGAGTGCAGGCGCCCTCGTTGAGCAAGCTCTTGGGTAAGGTCGGCCGAGTGGCAATGGGACCTAGCGCCATTGCGGAGACAGCGCAGCTCAGACTCCCCGCCTGACCAGACCGTTCGTTGTCCAGATCGGCACGAGCGATCTGGGTTTAGGAGCAGTCCTCATACAGATATGATGGCGTGTTGCAGCCGCTGGCCTTTGCCAGCCGCTGCTTGATACCGGCTGAGAGGAATTCCGGACGGAGGAGTGCCTCGCTATCGTGTTGGCACTACGTAAATTCTATGTCTACCTTGATGGTACGAATTCGTAGTGCAAACGACCACAGTGGCGCTAAGCTGGCTGATGCGGCTCCGTGAGCCTGCGGGCCGCTGGCGCGCTGGGCTCTCCTGATACAGCATTATGACTTTTCTGTGCAGTATCGAAAGGGGAGCACTAACGTGGTAGCTGACGCGCTATCTCGTGCCCCATTGTCCACCCAGAGCTTTTCTCCAGGTGCAACAGCCGCTGCCGGTGCCTTAGCGCCAGCTAGCGTCGGGGCGAAACGAGCGGAGAGAGAGGCGAGTCCGCAAGCGGGCAAATTTGTTTCTCCGCACTCCAGGCAAGCAGCGCGCCGGAAAGCGTGCGTGCGGGGAGCTTCTCGAAAGCGAACCCATGACGCCGATGGCTGCAGTCCTGAGTGGGGACGAGACCAACCTCCCCTTTGGGAGAATTGGAATCGCTTTCAGCAGGCAAGAGCTACTGAAGCCCAGCAAACTGATCCGTCTTGTCGCGGAGTGAGCGACGGTCTCAGGGAGACGGAGCGCCGAGATGCTGCTGGTAGTGCGGCGGCGCAGGGGGGCCGGAAACAGCGTGTGTCGCTGAGTCCCCCGCGGATTTATATTTGCTGGATCATGATGGGCTCCTGCTGAAATACATAGCTACCGATGATGACACTGTGGACCCGTTTAAGGTGGTTATCCCCAAAAGTCTGAGAAGCGCACTGTTGCGATGTTCTCATGACGATCCCTTGGCCGGTCACTTGAGTGGCTCTAAAGTTTTTGCGAAACTAAGCCAAACTGTGACCTGGCCTGGCATAAAGCGTGACATTTTTCGCTATTGCCGTTCCTGCCATGTCTGTCAAATGGTGAAATCAAGGGGTGGCAAGCCGCCCGGGCTGATGAAACCAATCGACAGTGAGCGTCCGTGGCAAGTGGCCACCTGCGATCTTATGGGGCCTTTCCCAGGAGTAAGCAGGGTTCACACACCTGATGGTAGTCGTTGATCATTTTTCTAAATGGGTGGAACTGTTTCCGCTTCGTAAAGTGACAGCGCGAGCGGTGCTGGAAAGGCTACAGGAGTGTTTTGTCGGTTTGGCTTTCCGAAAAGACAGATTACGGACACGCATCCTATTTCACCGCTCGGTGTTTGGTGCTACGTGCCGTTCCCTGGGAATTAATCACTGCACCACTTCGCCCTACCATCCCCAGTCCAATTTGACGGAGAGACTCAATAGAACTCTTAAACCAATGTTAGCGCCTTTGCCGAACGTCAAAAGGATTGGGCATACCACTTGAGTGAGCTCGCGTTCGCAGTCCGAACCTCCGAGAATCGCTCAACTGGTTTCTCTCCCGCCTTTCTCAATTTTGGAAGGGAGTTGGCTAATCCGTGACCAGTGTCATGCAATGCCAGCTCGGGGACGAGGAAGCGCCGGCAGACTGTTCTGCTTACGCTTCAGCACTTCGGGACAGGCTTTGTCGGGCTCTCTGTAAGCAAGGCAGAGTTTGGCGTCGGCCAGGGCCCAGCAGAAGGCTCAATACGACCGGAAGCATCGCCATCTTTCATTTAAGGTAGGTGATCTCGTCCTGAAGCGCAACCACGCTCTTAGCGATGCGACCAGGGGTTCTCAGCCTCGCTCGCTCCTAAGGGGCTTGGTCCGTACCGAGTGGAGAAAGTTTGGTCTCCACTCGCGTACTTGCTGAAGGATCCCTCTTCGGGAAAACTCAGCCGTGCCCATATCGCCGACCTGAAGGCCTTTGCGTCACGGTCCGACGAGCTCGCGCCAGTGCCCAGTGGCATTGCGCGCAAGCAACGGGGCACACCCGGAGCAACGGACCGCATTCGGACCGGCACCGGTACAATCTGAGGAAGCGGCACCTGTGATTTCGCGCCGGACGACGGATTTCCGCAACCGAAGGCCCTCAGTAAAATGCGTAACCTCAGTGGGCTAGCTCTTTACGGCCAGTGCACGAAAATAAGCTAGCCCCAGCCCAGCGTATTGCAAGTGTGTTTATGTAGTGTTTTAACAGTGTGCATTTTTTTCCCATTTTTAAAGTACGCACGCTGAGTGTATTTATGTTTTTTTTTTTTGAAAGTGTGTTTAATTTTCGCGTGTACAGCCTTATAGTTTAATTAATACGCGTTTTTTTCTTGTACGTAGACGGTGAAGATTTTTGTTTTTTGTTCTTTTCTTTTTCCTTTTTTTTCACTTTGCCGAGAAGGGGGTTGTTGATTTGCGCGGTCGTCAGGCGCGGTGGTGGACAATGGTCCATTGACTCGTCGGTGTGAGGGGGACGAAGGACGCTTTGCGCCTTCTATGGCGCGCGCGTTGTGTACACGGCGATGAGCATGGCGGTGTTGGGAGTGTTGCGCAGCTTGGAGAAAAACCGGAGGAGTGTGCGTGCGTGCGTGCGTGCGTGTTCTGTTGCTCTTCGAAGCAACCAGAAGTCGCACCAACTGCAGCATCGGATCATCGTGGACACTGAAGGTGGACGGGGTCACTGACCCTCTGACGACAGATCGAGAGCCCGGCTCTCTGCAGTCGCCGCCGCGTGCAAACGCCTTGCAGCCACGGTGCGGCTGCCCCTTTCATCTTGGCTCCGGCGGCGTGGCCAGCTGACCCGGCAGTGTCCTGCCCCATCCGGCTGGAGTTCGGGACCGCCACCACCACGAAAGCAACAACTCCGATCTACCAACGGTGAGCCCGTTCCTGCTATCAAGAACTGCCCTCGAGACTCCTACGTCTTCGGCCACCGCCCCTAGCCACAGAACTTTACGCGCCGTTTCCCCTTCGCACCTTGGACACTGTCCCGCGCCAGCGGCCCGCTTTTTTGTTAAGTATTCTCCCCCTCTCGCGGCATTTTTTTTTTTGTATTATAGAGCGTAGCAGTTTAATTTTTATTTTTCCACGATCCTTGTATATAATTATTATTTTTTAGTGCATGAAACGGTTTTGTTTTATATGTCGGAACGCGGTGTTTTAAGAGTACTTGCTGGGCTGAGGTTAGCATTTAGCTGTGCATGAAAGACTCAATTGTCTTTGGTGCATAAGCCCCTACTAGCTGTTTCGCAGGCTGGTAGGGGGGGCATTTAAGGAGAGGAGGATGTGGGGATTGAGGGTTGCGCCGGCATGATCGCGCGCGCTTCGCCTGCTCTGCCATCCCTCGCCATCGTTCCCCGCTGGCCTCCTTCTCCGCCCGCGCCGCCTAACGGTTCCCGCGGTGGCGCTGCGCACCACGCGGCGGTTGTAGGTGCTCGATGCCGCGCGCGCGCTGAGGGAGAGGAGGGTGAGGACACGCGCGTCGTTGCTACGGCGGCCGCCATTACGCCGCCCGCCGCAGCTGGGTAGCATGCGAACGCGGTACCGCTTGCGGTGCACGGGATCGTCGGAAGCAAGTACACGTTAGCGCGCTGTTTTCTTGTATTTTTTTTAAGCTTGACAAGCTTAGTGCTGTTGTTCCTAAATGCTCATTTAGAGAACGACGTACTTCATGTAAGCTGACGTCCTGTGCAAGTGTTATTCGCTAGAGGTTGACGTAGACTTCGTTATATTAAAAATGATTCCTCTTGCTTAGCCGGAAACAACAGTTTCGATACTGTAAACCTTACTTATTTCCCTCGGAAACTCTGCATTCCAAGTACACAATTCGTTTAAAGTACTCATATACATTCAGCACAGCAGCAGTATCTGTATCTTAACACACAAATTTTTGCGTTGCGCGAAGTACCTGAGCGCGATTATGGGCTTATTTTGCTAAGTTTACTAACAATTTCCTCATTTGTTATAAATGGCATCAAGTATTGTACACAGCTAAAGTAGCGAGGCGCAGTATAGTGCAAATAGCTGGTAAGATGAAATGGCAGCTTCTTTATCATTAGATGCTGCTCAAAGGATTGAAATACTGACATTATATATATATATAATATATATATAATATTATATATATATTATATAAACACCTGCCGTTTCCCTATTAATATGTCACGTTCGGTACCACCTCCCCCGCTCACCATTAAAGCATGCGCTGTGCTGGCTTACCAGACACATACATGTTAGCGATCTACCTTTATGAAACGACACCCGGCAGTTCCAGTGTACAGGTCATTTATTTGTGTGCATAAATGCTCCGCTGACAGAAGCAATTTCTCCAATAAAATGCTCCATGGCAGCATTTGCTGAGGACTGCCATGGTCGCTTCACAGTGATCGTCAATGAGTAAAAAAAAAAAAAACTGCGTAATGCTTTAAGACCGGGCGAGAAGGACAGTAATCGACGTTTCTCTCAGTGACTTCATATGCAATAACTTGCTTCCATAAATACAAGAGCATGATTCGCAGGCTCTTCAGGCTTCGGGGAAGAGTTACTTCTCCGAGTCTTCAGCACGGTCTAGCTCGAAGCCCGGCGCTATCTACATTTCATCCAAAAAATGACGCAGTCCTTTTCCACATCCTCCATAATCTCACCTTTGCATTTCAGAACATCGATCACTTCGTGAAGAATGCCTAGGAGAAACTTCAAATTTTGAATCCTTCGCGCGAGTGTTCTGTTGGATGGGAGAGGATATCCCATTTTTCTTAGCGTTTCATGTCCTGTTGTTCCACAAGCGAATTTAATCTGAAGGCTTGACGGTGTGTGCAGACCAAGAGTTCCCCAAGCTGCTGCTTTTTGAGAGAGCGCGAACTTGATCTTCGTTCAGAAATTTCAAATTTGCGAAATATTCGTTGCGTCACTCTCGAATTTTGAACTTTGTTCCTGAGACCTTGATTTGTGTTCTTGGCGGTGGCATGGTGTTGCTGAAGTTCAGTATACTTTCTTGTAAGGTCAGCAAACTTCTTCTTCAGTTCTGCTGATTCTGTAGTAGCATTTGATGTTTCACCAGCCGCATCATTGACTGCTATTGAATCTGCATCACTAGAGTTTGCTGACAGTTGCACAACGGCGTCGCTGACTTCCATGCGCCGGCGAAGGACCAGGTCTATCAGGCGTGATTTAAAGCGGCCGTTACAGATTTCTTCACATCTAAAGATTTGTAGCCAAGTCTCCCATTTCCTAATGGGTCAAATTAATTATCAGATAAGAATGACACAACACTGCGCAATTGCGCTTGCTTTGTCATCTAAAAGCACCAGCTTCACAAGTATATAGTGACGGCGATACACACAAAGCGGGCACGGGTCCGGCCTCGTAACGTTACACATTTTTCGCACGAACAGCACAAGTTTCTATTCAATCGCTACTATTTCGGTAGAGGCCCTCAAATGTCGACCGAGTCGTGGGAACGTGTGCACGAATAAATAAGCGCTGCATCCAGGGTAAAACATTTCCACACAACGACACTGCTCTGAAACCGGCGGTAATATTTCTGAATGTATTAGTATACTCGAGGCCCTCGAACCAGCACGAAATGCCGACACGGGTGCTTTTGTATTCCATATAACACGCCGGCCTCCTATCTGACGCATTTGCTCACAGCGGGGTCGTTTCCCCCGAATGGCCCGGACACTACGCTGCACGACGTTTTACTGCCCGACGTTTGTCTACGCACCCAATAAAGAAATAATAGTGCGCTAAGTAATGCTGGCTAATCAAATTACCATGCATTCTAAAAAAATATAATGTTTACTTAAGCTGCAAATGGATGATGTTTTCGTCGAAAGCCACTTGTCGCGTTTGATTTGTACTGTCCAAAAAGCCTTCTTTTTGGGTCTCTTGGAAAGCGGTACAGCTTCCAGCCGTTCCTGGAATGGTTGGTGCACTGCGGCACGCAACACCCGGGCATGGTGACGGAAGCGAGCGCGTAAAACTGGAGGGAAACGAGCACCGACCTAACAACAAAACGCACGCCACGTACAAGTGATCGGTCGGGGGCGTCAAAATGGCGGCCACGCTGCCGCCAAGGTCGAGGAGGCGGCACCTGCCCCTTCAAAAGTGATAGTCACGAAGGCGCAAACGTCAGTGATAGTCACGAAGGGGATACCACTGACGCGGCCGGGGAAGAAAACAAAGCCAAGGGCAAGAATAAGAAAGGAGGGGAGGGCATTGTGACTTCGGGGGCAGCTTTCGGCGGTGAGGGGGAAGGAAAGCGTCGAGTTGTCTTTGTTGGGGATTCCAACATGCGTAAAGTAGAACCGGCGATAGCAGAGAGGGTAGGGGCAGACGAACGAGTCCAGGTTAGCGCGCTTCCGGGAAAGCCGATTAGAGAGGTGATCGCGAAGGCCAAGGAACGCATGTGGGACACAATGGAGGAGAGACACCTAGTGGTGATAATGGGCGGAGTGATTGACGTACTGAACGGACGAGCAGCAGGAATCACAAAGCAAATAGCCAAGGGGTCACCGACCTGCGGAATGTTTCAAAAGAAGTACAAATCGCGGTGTGCACGGTGCCAGAGGTTGAAAGGCAGGGTTATAAAATTGAAAGGGCAGTTCTTGCAGTAAACAGGGAAATTTGGACTCTAGCTAAAGCAATGAATTTACGGTCATTGACATCAACCGTGAAGTGCACCGAGCAGGCCGCGAAGGCGCTTTTGTGCGTGACGGGATACATTTAGTGAAAGTGTAGCAACACCGGTCGGAAATCGATTCGCGGCACGAGCTGTAGCTTTTTTAGGCGGGCCCCAGGCAATCAGGAAGCAGGATTAAGGTATTGAACATAGCGAAACACCAGTAAGGGCAGAATTAGGCGACCAGGAGTCAGGAAAAGACGCAGAAAGGATAAGAATAGAGAAGGTAAAATTGCTACATTAACATGCAGGGTGGTCGTAAGCAGGAAAAATGGCTGGAAATTCAAACGCAACTGAATGATGAAGCGATTAGTGTGTACGCCTTGACCGAAACGCATCTACGAGATTTGGAGCAGCCGCCGGTTATTGACAACTTTGTATGGGAAGGGTGCAACAGAATGACCGGGTCAAGGAAAGGCGGAGGCGTAGGCGTACTAATTAGGCGAGGTCTGAAGTGGCGAAGGGTAAACGAGACATGTAAAGAGCATTTATGGATTAGTGGTACATGGCAAGGTAAAAAGACGTGGCTGGGAGTAGCTTACCTGTGGACAGGTAGTGATAGCAGGGAAAAAAATAAGGAATGGTCGATTGCATTAGAAGCGATATTAATGAGTTCAGTAACTCGGGCCAGGTGATATTAGTGGGAGATATGAACGCGCACATGGACGATTTAGACGGATATACTGATTACAACGGCTCTCTAGTGCTGGATTTGTGTGATGAACAGAACCTTATAGTAGTTAACAGGGAGAATAAGTGTCATGGACAGGTAACGTGGCAATGCGGAAACAGGCAGTCATGTATCGACTACGCCTTAGTCTCAGAAATGGTCTACGAACAACTGGACCAAATGATAATAGACGAAAATGGAAAAAATAGCCTGGGAAGCGATCATAGACGTTTAGCATTAAAGTTTGGGAGAGATACCAGCTCAGAACATGAACCAATAGCCTCAGAGTTTTTAAAAATGAATGACGAGCAAATAACAGAGATCGCAAACAACATAGAGATGAAAATTGAGGCTTTTCTACAGCAGTCTGGGAATATAAGGAACTGGTGGAGGTTATGCAGCATGAAATAAGGCGGACACGGCAATACAATTGTTGGATTGGAAAGAGGAAACCACGTAAGTGGTGGAACAAGGAAATTAAACAAGCTATAGAAGAGCGTAAAGAGGCATCTAGGGTTCATCGAGAAGCCAAAAAGTTGGGATTACAAGAAGAAGAGGTGCTCCTTAGATGGAATACATACCGAGAAAAGAAAAGGGTTGCGAGTGAGCTCGTGCAAGAGAAAATTAAATGCGCAAGTGAACGTTGGGTGCATAACATTCACAAAAGAGACAAAGGCGCCCCAAAAAGATTCTGGAACCATATAAAAGCACTCGGAGCTCCAACTAGAAACTCGCAAACGGCTATAAGGGATGAAGACGGTAACATCTATGAAGGCGATGATGCGCTGCGGTACATCACAGACGTTATCAGGCATAACTTCGGGACGAGAAAAAGCGTAGTTCAGACAACAGATCCAGCAACAACAGAGAGGCCTGAGAGATCAAAATTCAGCATAGAAAGCTTTTATTGGAAAAAGGCAGCAGAAAATGTCCCTAACAACACGGCAGCAGGACCCGATGAAATCCCAATACAGCTAATCAAAAACCTCGGTCCAAAAAGCAAGGCACTGCTGACTAATGCCATAGAGCAAGTGATTAGAACAAAGAATATTCCCGTTGGATGGCGTGAAAGCAAGATGAATCTTATCTACAAAGGCAAAGGAGATAAGGAAAAGACGAGCTCGTACAGGCCAGTTACAGTAACGTCGGTGATATATAGAATGGCAATGCAAGCCATAAAATTAGAACTGTCGAAGTGGGTGGAGGAAAACGGTGTATTGGGGGAACTACAGAATGGGTTCAGGCCAGGCAGACGCTTAGAAGACAATATGTTTGTACTAACTCAGTGCATAGAGATTTCAATAGCTCAGAAAAGACCTTTATGGATAGCATTTCTAGATATTAAAGGAGCTTATGACAACGTAGACAGGGAATTGTTGTGGGATATTCTTCAATACGAAGGCATAGATGACGATTTCGTGGAGCTGCTGAGGGAGATATATCGAGACAACCAAGTACAAGTGGCATGGGAAGGCCGAAAAGGAAATGAAATGGTGGGAATTCACCAAGGATTGAAGCAAGGATGCCCTCTGTCACCATTGTTGTTCACGCTTTACGTCAAGGGCATAGAAAGACGACTGGAAAACAGCGAATTAGGTTTTGATTTATCCTACATGCGTAATGGACAAATGGTGCAACAGAAGATCCCTGGACTGATGTACGCAGACGACATTGTGCTACTAGCGGACAATAAAAAAGATTTACAGATACTTGCGAATATCTGTGGGAACGCAGCGACAAATCTAGGCCTTAAGTTTAGCACAGAGAAATCAGGGATTATGATCTTTAATGAGCACACGAGTAACTTCGTGGTGTCAATTCAACAGCAAGTAATACCCATAGTGAAGCAATATAAGTACCTCGGCGTACACATAAACGAAGGAAAGAATTACTCAAGCAACCACCAAGATAATCTGAAAATAAAGGGGAAGCGGAATGCAGCATTAATGAAACACAGAGCACTGTGGGGCCACAATAAGTATGAGGTGGTGCGTGGAATCTGGAAAGGAGTAATGGTGCCAGCGCTAACATTCGCAAATGCCATTATATGCTTAAAATCGGATATATTGGCGGGTTTGGAAGTTAACCAAAGATCAGTAGGCCGGTTGGCTTTGGGAGCACACGGTAATACGACAAATGAGGCAGTGCATGGAGACATGGGTTGGGCCTCTTTTGAAGTCAGAGAAGCACAAAGCAAAATTAGTTTTGAAGAAAGGCTCAGGAACATGGATGAAAATAAATGGGCGGCTAAAGTGCACAAGTATCTCTACATGAAAAGCGTGGACACAGAATGGAGGAAGAGGTCAAGGAAGTTGGCAACCAAGTACAGGATAATCGAAACTGTAAATAGACAACCAGGGGTCATCAGAAAGAAAGTGAGAGAAATAGAGACCGTGAATTGGATGCAAAGAATGGAAACGAAAAGGACAATGGAGATTTACAAGAATGAGAAGAAAGAAATTAGAAGGGAAAATCTGTACGATAACACAAAGGGCAGTGCCTTGCTATTTGAGGCTCGAGCCGGTTGCCTAAGGACGAAAACATATCGGAACAAATATTCGGAATTAGATGAGACATGTGTATGCTGCAGTAAAGATCCAGAGACCACTCAGCACATCCTAATGGAATGCGACGGGATCCACCCAGCGAGAACCGTAGGTAACGTGCAACTCCCAGAAGCGCTTGGGTTTAAAGTGGAAGGAAACATAAACAGATCAGCCGTAGAGATCAGCAAGAGACGATTAGAGTACTGGTGGAAAAAAAGTAGGGAAAAGATGGATGCGACCTGATCTCTTAAAATCATAGGCAGCGGTACAAGGTAAATTTTTGAAAAAGAAAAATAATGATAGGTATACAAAAATGCAAGATAAAGAACATGTATAGTATACCTGATTAAACCAAGCAGGCTAGGTGACTATTTGTCGCCGCCCCGTTTCAAAGGGGATGCCAATAAATCATCATCATCATCAAAGCTGACACCACTCTAAGCGGGGGCGCGCGCATCGAGGCACTCTAGGCGGTTGGCGGTGAGGGCGGAGCGCTGACGTCACGACGCGGCCGGTCGTCGGTCGCTAGCGGCGAAGCGTGGACTTCTCTCCGGGACCAGCGCACGGTACGTTCATGCTTTCCTCTCGTCCGCCGTCACCTTTGTGACTAGGACTGGAGCTCGCGCACGGTGCCTTTGCCCGTGCGGGGAGCGCGTACTTTGTGCTGATCCTTTCCCGACGCTAAGCCGACGAGCGGTGCCATTAGTGCTCGCGCGAGGTCGTACCTCGCCGAGCCGCACTTGCCGAAAGCCTAAGCCGAAGGATATTGCCCGTGCTCTCGCGAGTTGACCCATTGGTTATCGCCAGAGCAAGTAGCATAGCCGCCGGGACTTTTCCTAGCGGCGTGTCCCAGCTTGAGCCTGTGCTCTCGCCGCGACGTGCTATAGGCGCCTGTTATTGTATTTTCGCCCTGGTGTGGGACCCCTTTGGCTCCCCTCCGTGCGGGCGTTTGTGCAGTGCTGGTGCCGACGGTTTCAGTAAACGGTTTCCGTCAACTCAGGGCTTTACTGTGTTTTTGCGTGCGTCGCTCGGTAGCCCCTTGCGGCCTACCGAGCTCGCGCGCGAGCGGTGCTGGAGGCGACGGCTGACGCGGCCCTGTGGCTCGCTAAGCTCGAACCCGCGGTGGTTGGTCTCCTGTGAGACACCAAGAACCCACAACGTATAACGTAACTTGTCTGTGTCAATTTTGCGTAGTACACACAAGAAACCAAACGATGCACAAAATACATTTACTTATCATGTCTAGTACAATCAATCATGAAAGAGATATGTACATGAAAAATTATATGTACTGTGTGGCGCCTGAAGGTTATGTTGAAAGACGAGATAAAAAAAAATTCGCAAGGTAGGCTCGACACACAATTCGGGATAGTGAGAGTTTTTTTTTTAATTTATACATTACATGGGGGGGGGGGGGGGCGGTTCAAGTGAGTGCATCAACCTTATTACACACAATATAAATCGAAAACACGAATGCAAACAAGAAAACGCAACCGCGGGTAATATTAATCAAGATATCCAGCCAGAATACATCAGCTACCATCGAATACGTCGCATCAGCCAAACACATCGATGGCGAGTACAGAACATTTTATAAATAACCATTAGAACACTGATAACTACACTGAAAAAATAAACAACACTGCATACATATCGCGTACAAAAACCGTAAATGAAACTAAGACAGTCAAATACAGATTAGCAATGTTTTTCACTTCGAAAATATAGTCCATGATGATGTAGGGCTGTTGACTTTAACAGACGGCGCCCATCCTGTCGATTTCCCTCGTACTGGTCCTCTTCAAAGTGTTTCTAAGTACAAGTGAAACAACAAAAGTTATTATTGATATGAAATTTGCCTTGTAAATACAGAGAACCCATTACAGTGCTTAAAAATAAATTTTCGCAGAAGTACTGCTGTATTACCTCGCTTCACACGTTTCGAAGAAATGCACAGGCTACAACAGACACCATGCCAGAAAGCGCCGAAACATTTTGGTCCCATGATGCTCCTTAACTCTACTACACCTGGGCATACCGTGCACAGGCATTTAAAGACCGTCACAGTACCCACTACGATCGGGAATGAGCACGAATGACCATCGGCTTACGAGCACCACGCTACAAATATATTCGTCTAAAAAATCAGCTATATAACGTAACAACCTGAGATCCGCAAGATATCTGCTGAGAATAGAGAAAATCACAATGCTTCGCTTGCCACGTACACAACAGCCGCTCTCCCCAGAAGAAGCACTGCGTTCTTTAGTCCCAAATAAGCAGTAGCGAAAAAAGAAACTGAGGGGGAAAAAAAAAAAAAAAAAGAAACAAGGGGCACACGATGTGTGCTTCCCGTGAAAAAGTAAAATAGGTGGTTTACATGACGATTTGTAACTAATGTAAGGCTATTTCGCGGCGAAGCATTTTCGTCAGTTCTTGAAATAAGGGTACTACTCGCATAGACTGCGCTGATCAAAACGGCAAAAGCCTATGCGACGCGCGCTCGCAAACCATAGGCTACTCAGCATCGGTGCAGTGCTTAGTTCGTGAGCGAACGTAGGTACGTGAGCGAGGATCAGAGAATACTTTCTTATTTAAATGCAAAACACGGTGCGATAGTATAAACTTTCTTGACACTTACCTTCCAAATGTAGGAGCTATCCGTTGCCTTCCAGTGATACCGCTTTACTTGGGCTTCCCATCTCTTCCTTCGCTCTGGGTCCCGGGGGAAGCGTAAACAACGAAGCCCTTTACGCGTTGATCCGGTGCACTTGGGAACACAACAGCCCGTCACGTCGACTCGATGCACTTGACAAGCTTGTCATTCATGCTTGGTGCCGGTGCTTAGTTCGAGACACAGTGCGCGCGGATGCTTCGCTGACGCTTCTACTTGCTGGACAGTGTTCAGCCGCATGAATGACAAGCTTGTCAAGTGCATCGTGTCCGACATGACGGGCTGTTGTGTTCCCAAGTGCACCGGATCGACGCGTAAAGGACTTCGTTGTTTACGCTTCCCCCGGGACCCAGAGCGAAGGAAGAGATGGGAAGCCCAAGTAAAGCGGTATCACTGGAAGGCAACGGATAGCTCCTACATTTGCGAGGTAAGTGTCAAGAAAGTTTAGACTATCGCATCGTGTTTTTCATAAATAAGAAAGTATTCTCTGATCCTCGCTCACGTACCTACGTTCGCTCACGAACTAAGCACTGCACCGATGCTGAGTAGCCTATGGTTTGCGAGCGCGCGTCGCATAGGCTTTTGCCGTTTTGATCAGCGCAGTCTATGCGAGTAGTACCCTTATTTCAAGAACTGACGAAAATGCTTCGCCGCGAAATAGCCTTACATTAGCTACAAATCGTCATGTAAACCACCTATTTTACTTTTTCACGGGAAGCACACATCGTGTGTCTCTTGCTTCTTTTTTTTTCTTGGTTTTTTTTTTTCGCTACTGGTTATTTGGGACTAAAGAAAGCAGTGCTTCTTCTGGGGAGAGCGGCTGTTGTGTACGTGGCAAGCGAAGCATTGTGATTTTCTCTGATTTCTCAGCAGATATCTTGCGGATCTCAGGTTGTTACGTTATATAGCTGATTTTTTAGACGAATATATTTGTAGCGTGGTGCTCGTAAGCCGATGGTCATTCGTGCTCATTCCCGATCGTAGTGGATACTGTGACGGTCTTTAAATGCCTGTGCACGGTATGCTCGGTTGTAGTAGTGTTAATGGGCATCATGGGACCAAAATGTTTCGGCGCTTTCTAGCATGGTGTCTGTTGTAGCCTGTGCATTTCTTCGAAACGTGTGAAGCGAGGTAATACAGCAGTACTTCTGCGAAAATTTATTTTTAAGCACTGTAATGGGTTCTCTGTATTTACAAGGCAACTTTTCATATCAATAATAACTTTTGTTGTTTCACTTGTACTTAGAAACACTTTGAAGAGGACCAGTACGAGGGAAATCGACAGGATGGGCGCCGTCTGTTAAACTCAACAGCCCTACATCATCATGGACTATATTTTCGAAGTGAAAAACATTGCTAATCTGTATTTGACTGTCTTAGTTTCATTTACGGTTTTTGTACGCGATATGTATGCAGTGTTGTTTATTTTTTCAATCTAGATATCAGTGTTCTAATGGTTATTTATAAAATGTTCTGTACTCGCCATCGATGTGTTTGGCTGATGCGACGTATTCGATGGTAGCTGATGTATTCTGGCTGGATATCTTGATTAATATTACCCGCGGTTGCGTTTTCTTGTTTGCATTCTTGTTTTCGATTTATATTGTGTGTAATAAGGTTGATGTACTCACTTGAACCCTCCCCCCCCATGTAATGAATAAATTAAAAAAACTCTCACTATTCCGAATTGTGTGTCGAGCCTACCTTGCGAATTTTTTTATCTCGTCTTTCAACATAACCTTCAGGCGCCACACAGTACATATAATTTTTCATGTACATATCTCTTTCATGATTGATTGTACTAGACATTATAAGTAAATGTATTTTGTGCATCGTTTGGTTTCTTGTGTGTACTACGCAAGATTGACACAGACAAGTTACGTTACATGTTTCTCTACAGCACTAACTAAACCTTATTTTCACATCGCAGTTATTTTTACACCAGCTTAATCCTGTCAGCACACAGTTTTGTGGGCAAAAAAAAAGCAAAATTGCGCGTAGATATCGTCAAATAATTGCAACGAACGCGAAGAGCACGCGCAACGCAAGGGAAACTAACCGCCGTGCGCGAGTGGCTGGCTATGGTAAAGGAGGCGTGACGTGTAAACCAAAATACAACAGCGAAAAAGAAAAAAATCCACACACAGGGGGTCGCAAACCTTATATACCAAGCATCGAAGCGCAAAAAAAAAATAGTGCGTATTTCAAACATACACACGGCATGTTAAATGTAAATTGAATTAGGCAACTAGGGGCATGTTCCCTGCGCCATACATTTACGTCTTCGACCTTCCACGAGTTAACGGCTATTGGTTATAAAGATGTGCAGATGCGATACCGATAAAAAAATCTTCATCAAGGCAAAGCACTTGGAAGTGCGCCGCGAGTAACACTATTTATGAACGCAAGCGTATAGCTGAGTCTCAGCTCGTGTGACTCAATATGGCGGCGCCAGCGGGGTTGTCTCCACCCTGGACGGCGGCGCTGGGCATCGAGGCACCCTAAGGGCCCAGCTGCCCTGGAAAACCACGGGCACACGCTGCCGCGACGATTTTGGACCCGTGGTCGAAGAAGTATGTTTTCAAACATCCTCAGGCGGTGGCAATGATCGTCCGGCAGCGTGTTTCTATTTGCGCCCAAGCGCAGCGCTCGACCGCTGGCGCCGCCATGCGCCGCTCGCGCGTACCATGCTTTAGGTACTTTCTTTCGCCGAGGGCCGAGGCGCTAAGCCACACGCTGTATGCGTTTGCCCCTAACCTTGGCTTCCGAGACTTGAGGTTTGTTTACGCGACACTGGCTTCTCGCCGCCGCCGTTGGAACGGAGAACACGCTGGGCTGGTGGTGACTAGGCCCAACTGTGGCTGCTGTTAAGGGATTGATAGTATTCCTAAATAAACGCATCACTGTTTTGATGATCCAAATATAATCTCACTATCAGGGAGGGAGCAGTCTACCTGACTGGAGCAGTATTTTTTTAATTTGGGGCGTTGCTACGCGTACCCCAACGACCGCCGCTTCGCGTCGGCGCCCGGCACCGCGGCTTCCACCGCGGCACCGGGGCACAACCGACCGCACCGCCAAACAGAGAGGAAAAAAATAAAAGAAAATGGTGATACCAAGGAAAAAATGCCAAGGCGGAATTCGAACCCGCGTACCCCCGATTGCAAAGCGAGCGTCGCAACCACTAAGCCATACAATTTTTTTCTTTCTTTAATGCCTTTATTCAATTCACACATAAATAGGGTGTACAATCATACCAGCAAGGGCCACGCTTCCGAAACATGCATTCACACTAACTATATGATTGCGTTCGAGCGTCGTCGTCTTCGTCGAAAAAAAAGAAAGAAATGGTGATACCACAGAACACCCATAGTGATACGTCATCGAGGCGAGGCCCAGCCCCTGCACGGATTTATTGTGAAAACTGTCGCACCCAGGCACAGATCGTGTTCCTAGTCCCTAGGGGCGTAAAACTAAATACCTACACTGATCTAGGAGCCCTCGGCCCTCGGCGACAGAAAGTACCTAGCACGGCCGCCTGGATCGACGCGCGCGGCAGGCGGCCGTGGTACCTAGAAACATGGAGTTTTTTTTCCTTCCTTGAAGCTAAACATTTCGACAGAATTACCTGTCTGGTTGGGAAAATTGATTAAGACTTAGAGATTGACTCCAACCAAATAAGGAAATTTACTAGCCCGACGTTTCGGCTCCTTCTTCAGGGGGTATTCTTCGGAGGTGGCGGTGTGCCGCTAGGTGGAGATAAGTAATTAAAGGGAAACTGAGACTTCCACCCAAATGTAGCAATTTGCTACAATGGAAACCCAACCGGGTTCCTCGAAAGAAAGCCTCGCAGTTGAAGAAAAATTCGTCCTGGTCCGGGACTCGAACCCGGGACCACCGCCTTTCCGGGGCAGCCGCTCTACCATCTGAGCTAACCAGGCGGCACACCGCCACCTCCGAAGAATATCCCCTGAAGAAGGAGCCGAATTGGTTCCGAAACGTCGGGCTAGTAAATTTCCTTATTTGGTTGGAGTCAATCTCTAAGTCTTTTTTCCTTCCTCCGTGCCTAGAAACATGGTACACGCGAGCGGCGCATGGCGGCGCCAGCGGTAGAGCGCTGGGCTTGGGCGCAAATAGAAACACGCCGTCCGGAACTTAAGTATGTTAACAACATGATTTATTAATTTATAGCAAGGAAAGGCCATGAGAAGAGAAACTAACAAAATTTTGACTAATAAAAACATCGGGCAGGTGGAAAAGTTGCTGAAAAGCTTGGTGCTGCCCAAGGAGGTTTAAATCACGACCTCCTCTACGTGGTTTAAATAAATATGCTGGAGCGGAGGGCGCGTGTACTAGAACTTGCCGTCGCTTGGAGATATCTAGATTATTTTTTGCATTCCTCCTAATTACATAATTAGTCATAATTCATGATACTTCTCAAATATCATAATTAGATGAAAAGTGTTCAGTTTTATTCCTTAAAGGCCCCTTTTTAGGGGGCATTACATAAGGGGTGGGGTTTTATTTATATTAACAAACGAGCAGTGAAAATTGTTTTAGTATTCTAGGTGATCACTAATACAGCCTTAGTGATCAATGATAAAATTGTACTGATAAAAGTGTCAATGATAAAATTGTAGATTGATATGAAAAACTCCCGATACAGCTTTCTGTTGCTCAACACGTGCTACATAAAAGCGTTTTCCCGAGCGTGAAAGAAGCCCGCGAATACACACAAGGTGCCTCGAGCGGCAAGTCGCGCGGCAGTTTTGCGGGCTACTTTCACGCTCGGAAAAACGCTTTTATGTAGCACATGTTGAGCAACAGAAAGCTGTATCGGGAGTTTTTCATGTTGCTCTACAATTTTCTCATTGGCACTTTTCATCTACTTATAATATTTGAGAAGTTGATTAATTAATTAGACTAATTATGTAATTAGGCGGAATGCAGAAAATAACCTCAGTATCTCCAAGCGACGGCAAGCAATATTACATTGGTTCTGTCCAGCTACGTGGCATTTGCATATTTTTAAGTCTTGGTGCATCATATAGTTGGGACACCCTGTATATTGAATCATATAATGAAGTGCTGTCTGTCATGGTCACCACCATTATGGCTACGTGCTGACGCGCGCTCCGAGGGACCGCAATAAAGTTTTATCATACCATACCATACCACAATTATAGTTCATCACATTGGCGACTGAAATAAGTTTGTTTACTCAACTCCTATGTGGAATGATTTCTTAAGCATCATATATTAGTATTAACCAATTTGACGAGCAGGATACAGCGCGTCGCAGTAATATGACCTAAGAAGCTCTTCACTGCGGGCCTAGAAATCGGTGCAGCCCACACCATTAGCATAATATTCTTCGCATTAGCTGAAATAATTTTTTTTCACTTCCAGCGATTCGGGAAAGCACGTAGAACGTGTGCGACCGAGACCAGCGATAAATATTTGTGCCTGCCGTGACGTGCCCGAAGCGAATGCATCTTTAACACTTAACCACTCATCAGAGGATAACTGCTAGTCATTTATTGTCTCCTCTACTAACAAGGTACGTTATGCATTAGCTTAACGCTAGTTATGTCAAATATGCAATCGCTAATTGCGAACAAAAACGCCCGCTTCGAAACCCGCGGCACCAACTGCCGTGCCTCCGCGGCCGGGGAGCGATCTTGCTGGCGACTGCAGCGCCGCCGCTGCTCTCACCTTCCCCTTCTAGCCACCGTCACCGTATAAACATAGAGGAAGAATAAATAAATAAAAAAAAAAAAACCCTTCCTCCATGTTTAGGAGCTTTCCCTCCGCTCCTTGGTTCTTACAAAAACAAAAGCGAATCTCGAAGGTGATGATTTTGTGCATTGCAGGCGCCGAAAGCGATTGCAGTAGTCGAAAAGCATGGAGGAAGGAAAAACTTTCCTTCCGCATGTGAAAAGCATAAAGAATGATTACCTCTTCCATCACTTATAGATGGCGCCACTATACATAATAAATCCAGGGATGAAACAGTAGTGCCTTTGCTTATCTAGATCTAGACTCTTCGAACGACGAACGCGTTACAGCAGTTGTGTTCCATTTAGGTGTGTGTTTTCTCCTGGCGAGCTTTCGTGATACGGTCGCCATTCATTCCCGTGGAAGCTTAAGCCCGTGAGGTGTTGGTCGTGACCCATTTATGCGTCTACCAGTCTGATCACAAGCTTTTTCAATCTTATGATCCCATACATTGAACGAACAACCAAGGTGCTGGGACGGCCGGAGATGCACTTTTAGATAGGTGAGTGTCACCAACGGTCCCGTTTTTCAGCGGTCGCATGTCGGCCTCCAGGAACTGCTTTTCGTACGACTGAGTCTCGGGTGAAGCGTGCGCGGATCGTGTTTGGCCCGTAGTTTATCCACGCCGGTGTCGTGTTCTAAAGGGAGCGGCTCGTGCGACGATCGACCAAGCCGAAGCGCTCCCTTCCCGAACACGGGCGCGACCATAACAGTGGTGGTGAGCTGTCGAACAGCCCAAGGAGGGGGCGAGGGGTGGCGGCGGATGTCGCAGCTTTCCGCTGTCTTTTCGCACGCATGGCAGTGGAGTCAAGTGTAGCCGCGGCTATGCAATTCTTGGCTGTTTTCGGGCCGAAAGCGAGATAATCGCGGCGTCTCGATCGTACGCCTCGCGCGTTCGGAAGCAACGAGCTCGAGTTCGTGTACTGCTCGGCGAAGTCCATCACCGAGGATTATTCGAACCGTAGTTTCAGCTCGGTGGTGATTTTCCAGTGTGCGCTTGTATTGCTACCCATGGAGTGCCAGCCGATTGCAGCATTTTGGACGTGGGATACTGATATCCCAACCATCGGTTGGTTCCCCCCATAGAACGCCAGCCGACTGCAGTGAATTCGGGACGTTGAGACGCCAGCCAGCGGTTGGTCGCACTGCTCGTACTGTGATGCCGGTGTACCTTGAGTCCCTGCGCATACCTGCCGAGGCAGATGGTGAAATGTCATCGTATGTTGCTGGTTTCGTCGCAGCTAGTGACGGTGTAAGTCGCTGACCAGCCACTTTATCGGGAAAGATGTATCGGCAGCCTGAATCGCAGGTTAGTGGCGTCGGGATGTGACCAGTAACAAACGACTATTTCGGGCGAACCGCTGCAAAGTCTCCCTTGTACTCGAGGTTATCGAAGCTCGTTGCTCGTCCAGCCAGCGCTGCGGCATCGAGTTGCGGTCAGTCTCGAGTTGCGGTCCCACATCCGGCCAGGTACTTGGAATCTGTGACTGTGGAGATCTCCCCGTCAATACGGATTCAGTCGTGCGTTCGGGACCTCCCAATATTGTGCGTAGATGTCAGAATTTCCGAGCCATATAAAGGGTGGTAGATTTGTTTCGGACTACTACTACACGCCATTCAGAAACTAAAAGGTGTTGCTGACAGCCCAATGCTGCCGGCACCATCTTCTGGTGCGCAAGACGCCGTTTTGGTGTGGCTATTGAATGCCCAAATGCTGTTATAAATGACTGTCAGTTATCGCGTGGGGCATGTCAATCTAGCCAAACATGCATACTCGTGAAACAAGTATAGTACTTGCGTCAAAGGGTAAGCTGGGCCATCATTGTGCCACTTTTGAGCATGAGGAGGTGCTGCTGTAGGGCTTAGCAAGATTACATGAAGCGTGCATGGTATTGGTGGATGCTACCGTCTTGGGCTCCAACACGAGCATTTCAATTTTGGGTGGTGTGATGTCAAATTATCACGTTCATGAAATGCTTTAAGCATATGTGCTACTGTTTTCATGCGCACAAGTAAACTGTAATACTGTATGTTGCAGTATTCATTTGCCCACTGTATTAAGAGCCCATGATGGCAGCATTACATCTCCATGACATTATCGTTAACATGCACTGGCTGTAGAACACGCTGGTTGGGCATGTCTCATATTGAACTGGCACCTTCGTGTCATTTTAAATTTGTCTGACATAAAGGATGATATCTGTGTGCCAGAAGCATGAGACATGGCATAACCAAAATTTTAACATGCATGATTTTTATACCTTTTGTGTGTCTCCGTCACAATTTTAGCCTGCTGTGGGGCAATGCACTGTCAGCTTTGATAAGTTGTGCTGCTAAGCGTGTTTTCGAAGGAATTAGGTATGGCATAAGTAATGCAAGTTGAAAACATCTTGGAGTACTTGTGATGACCAATGCCAGAGCATGTAATAGATATGGTTCAAATGATTGGTGCCTTCATTCTACAGGGTGCAGCAATTTGCTCATTTTATTTACTTACAATACTGCTGCTGTTGATCAAAAGCATAACAGGTGGGTATATTGTGGGTACTTAGTACAATAATATATGTATCAGTGGTGGGAATGCTGTGCCAATCTGCATTGAATTTGTTGCTCCATACTGCTCCAAAAGTGTCTTTTTCACCTAAATTGCGCCACTGTTGCACCCACGATGTAGTTTCGGTGGTGCGAAAATTGGGAAGCTACCACGCAATACAAAAAAAAAAAAAGTGGCTCCATTGCATTCATTGGCCGCATTCGTTCGTGGCATTACAGCCAGCAAGACTGGCGCTGTGACAGGTGCCAGTATCAAATTGATTCCTATTTTTATACGCCAACTGTGAGGTGTGCTTGAGGCTGCAATGATTTGGGTGGCCATGCTAGCTTTGCGATGGCACGATCAATGCAGTAGTTTTACGCATCGATCGAGGGTTGATTCGCACGCATCGAGGGCTGATGCGCGATGCTGCTTTGTAGACAAAAAGGTGATCAGTGTCCACCGTACTTACTCAGGTTGCTTGCTTGCAACTTTATTAGTTGCACTGTAGTACTTTTTTTTTCAAGAGAACTTGAGGTCATTTAATTTGGCATTATAACCAAACGCATGGTGATCAGGTATGTATACTAGACTGCAATTCATGCCCTTTGTCAACTGCTTTTGGTAATACATATGCCTTTTGCAAAGCTCGTGGCAAAAAAGTTGAACGCGAATGAGTAAGTGCTCTAGCCCCATACGCCTTTCCTGTGAGTGCATATCAGTGGCACCAATCTGATATGGTTCATAAAACGAAATCAAGATGTGCAGAATATCAAACCTACGAATAGTCCTTCCTTAGTCGGAAAATAAAATAAAACTAATTTCAGCTGCACTAGTAAATTATGTATATAAATAACCAAAGAGCCCCTCTTCCTGTGAAAGCAGACTGCGTAAGCCAGAAGAGATGCAAAAATGAAAGACAAGCGGCGACCCTGCCTTGTATTTCCCGCTTCAAGCTAGCGCTGTTATTGCGACATACAATTTATTGAGGACCGTGACCTTCATTTGCTTTTCTAATAATCTACTTAATACCATGCAATTAATAATAATAATAATAATTTTATTTCTGCCTCGAGAAATACAG
>NW_023606841.1:0-60001 GCF_013339745.2 Dermacentor silvarum | reverse complement strand
CAATTGTCGATCAACGAGCTTCCGCAGCCCCATCGAAATGCAAATACCTTCCTCGCCGGCTTGTGGTTTGGGCGGAAACACCCTGATATGGCTCTTTTTATTGGCAAGTTTGTGAAAGCCTTACAGATGGCTGGGGAGATTGTGTGGCAGCATGGTGCTGTGGACGTGATCTCCAGAGTATACCTAGCTTGTGCCTGCGTTGATGCCCCTGCCAGAGCAGCTGTTGGAAACCAGAGACACAGTTCAATGGCTGCTTTGGTTGCCCATGGTGCCTAGCATGTGGAACACTGCAAGAAGGTAAGTTCGTTGCAGTAATATTTATTGTTAGATGACATTTCATACTTGTTATTATGGTACTATGTTAGCCTTGCGCTGTATGCTGAAATATTGGCAGACATGTCACAATTTGGTAATTTGTCCGATTACTTTCAGAATGTATACATAGAAAAATTTTGACAAAACTGAGAGCATTGGTGAAAATTTCTTGGATTAAAGCCGCACAAAAAAGGCAAGGATGGTAAAAATGAATGTGACAAGTGCCGAACTGTATTAAAAACGCATTTCATATTAGCAGAATTCAGGGGTGTAAGGGTTCGAAGAGTGTGAATCATAAGTTATGCCTACCTGCATGGGAAGGTGGCAACAAAAGAAATTTTAGCTGATTTAGTTCTTTTTTGTTTGTGATACCATGAACATAGTTTATTGTTTGTTTTGTAGGATGTCGTAGGGTTTTTGGCCCTTGAAAATAGTAACCATGAAATATTACACAATTTCCTGTATGGTTAGTGTTGAGCACTCTTGTTAGTAAAGTTCTTTTCTAGGCAAATTTACCACTGAACTTGTAAACTTGACTCTCAAAAGTAGCTGCATGCTCAGGAGGAAGCCTGTCAGTGTGCTTTTTAGTCTGTAGATAGATTATAACAGCACCATTAAAAGTGCGACCTAACTCTAGTGTCTATCTGCATTTCAGGACGTCGTCTCTACATCAACTCGGAGCACCTGCACCAGAGAGGACAGCAGCAGGCATACGCAGGGACATGAAACTTGCCATGGAGCTGCAGACTCCAGTCAATGGACTGAAAGGGCCATCAGCTTTCTATTATCAGACTGCCAGAGCATCAACTAGCCCAAGAAACTACTTTGCAACGAACCAGACATGCATTTTCCCTGGATTGTTGTGCACACTGAATTCAGGAGCACATGTGTTTTATAGCGTAAGCTGTTATGGGCACATTCCAACAGGCACTTTCGGTGGCAATAGTGTTTTTTATAAAAGTAAGCAAAAGTGAGCTCAGGTGACTTTTACTTACTTCTAGCTTTACCTTCTAAAGCCAATTTTGCTTTGCACGACGGTTTGATACAAGAAACAGCAAAAATATCGCTTTCCGTGAACCGCATACAACGCACTCAAACATGCTGCGTTGTCTTGCAGGTTATTCATTCTTGTTTCACCCATTGCACTGCTTTTTAGCCTAGATTTTTTTGCGGTTCAAAGACTGTTGAGTGCATTCGAGCGCCAACTACAGCCCCAGCTTTTTCAGCTTGTGTACCAGAGTCACCACGAGCGCTAACTTTCTGAAATCGAAGCGTAAGCATCTTGTCACAATTGTTTACACATATAAAAAGGTATCCTGTGGCCAGCCTGCTTTTCCAGTTTTGTAAAATTATGGTGCATTTCCTTAACCATTAAAGCTGGTGGTCAGCGTTATCCTTGAGAAAAGTTGACCTGGAGCAATCAATTTTGAATGTAGGATCATTTTCATGAGATTTCACGCAGTACCGGATATGTCTGACAGCGTATGTAGTGTTGTGCAAAAATAAATGGTGGGACTGCACGCAACCTGTGTTGAGTCATACAGAACATTGCAGAAGTGATGTATTCTCTATTGCAACCATTTAATAATATCACTTGAGCTCTTTGGCAATAATAATGAGATATCTTCAAGTGGGTAGTGCATGAATGACGAAACTGCTGATCACACTGGCCGCTGCTATTCAAGCAGCGGGTTTACATTTTTACTGGCCAGTTGTACTAGCATTTGATTTTATAACCTTCGGGCATCTTCGGTTGTCTTGGAATCCCAGTGTGGCTGCCAGTGGGCTGTCCAAACCTAAAATTGAAGAGGCCCACTGGCTTAGAGACATTCATTCCAGAAATGTACATGATGTGAACTGTATGAAATGGTCTTGCAGGACGGCCAAGCACCCTGAATTTCCTGAACCGGCGCCTGAAGGGCATTCAACCGCCACATCATATTACACGCCTGCCTCGCTCAATCCAGGAAAGGCACTGTTGGAAGGCCCATGAGTGGCGAAATTGGCTTCTGTACTACTGCCTACCGTGCTGCCAAAATACTCTGCCATCACCCTACATGAAGCACTTCGCAGTTCTTTCCGAGGCCATTTTTCTGCTCCTTCAAGAGCAACTCTTACCTCCGGCCATTGCCCAAGCAGGTGAGGAGAAATTTTGTGTATCCTAATCAAGCATTTTTCACACATGCATTTTGTACTCAGTAGGGTTATTTGAAAAACTGTACATTGATTGTACAAAAAATAACAACATGCATTTTGTATTGAAGGAGCCGTGACATATTTGTCCTATATTATCAATTTATCAATGAAACTGCGAGTAAAGGGCCCATAATGGACATGCACCCACAAAATTGGTCTTTAAGCGTGCATTCTAATCGAAATTTCACCTTAAAGTGACAGCCCCTGAACTCCTCCCACCGACAGTGACTACCATTTTGATATCTACTGTGTGGCATCAGGAAATGTGGAGGAGGAAGAAGTGGTTTTGAACAGAGGGAGACCACAGTAACTGTCGTGCACATTGGGGGACACCTCAACTGCATTTTAGAGGAAGGGAATGAGGAAGGAAAGAGAAGCACAGTAGAGAGAGGAGTCAAGCAAGGGCGGCGCATGCATGGCCAGCTCGGCAGCGACAAACATCCAGATGGGAATACTTGGTTTGTAATTAGGGTGGTTCTGTGAATCATAGGGGGTGCATGCTGCTGTGCTGTATTCTTTGAAACAGTGTGCTACCACAATTGATGAATTGCTGTGCATGCTCTGGTACCTAACAGCACCGCTGGGGCATCACTGATTCTACCGGCAATTGCTTCAGAATTAAATGTAACAGCTAATGGCTGAGACAGATGAAAATTCAAATTGAAGTATGTCAGCCATGTATTTCCAGCGCTGCAATCACTCCTTGTTTTTATAGTGTTTAAATAAAAGCACACTAAAGGCAAATATTAAGTCAACTTGGACTGTTGAAGTACCATTCCAGAAACACCCTTCTTACGGCTCCAGATGTGACAAACACTTATAGTCAAGAGTTCGACGGAATACCGTCTGGTCAGGTAAAAACATAGTTATTTGTGAAGCAGGTCACTGACCAAGGTGAAAATGAAAATAAAATGACGTTTCAGGATCCGTACGGGTCCCTTGTTCACAATGGAATGGCGGCTGAGCAAAAGGTTCTTAAGTAGATTTAAAGTGCCAGATGATCTGTTAATGGTATTACTTGTCATTTGAATTATTAGCGATTCAAGATTGAGCCTTGTTGTCATGTTCTTCTCTGTGGCCAAGATGCGCGCGTTGTCCCAGATTATCGCGTGGCCCGTCTTCTCGGCGTGCTCTGCGAGGGCATTTGTCACTGTGTGGCCTTTGGCGAAGTCATTCTTGTGCTGCTTCAGGCGCCTGCAGAAATTTCCGCTTGCACCGATATACACAGATTCACAATCGGCGCACGGAATCTTGTAAACCACGCCAGGGAAACGTTCCCGAGGGAGAGGATCCTTCACGTTCATCAGGTCACCTTTGAGTTTGCTCGCAGGCACATGCGCGATCTGTACGCCGTGTTTCCGAAAGACACGCGCTTGAGCTTCGCTCACCCCTCGAATGTACGGGACAGCGGCGCGCTTTTTTCTTGGTGCTTCAGCATCCGTGGCTTGTGTTTCTGTAGGCTTATTCTTCATCAGGGATTTTGCCGTCTTCCGAATAAAATGCCTGGGGTACCCATTCCTCGTTAGTTCGGATTCAATGATCTCAAGCTCCTCTTGCAGGCTGCTTGTATCGGAACAGGTGCGACAGGCCTGTTCAACTAAAGAACGGACCGCTGAGCGTTTGTGGACCATCCGATGAACCGACTCGAAGCCGAGGTATCTGCCAGAGTGATTTGGCATTCGGTACACGCTGAAGCTGAGGCCGGTGGGAGTACGTTTTACCAGTGCGTCCAAGAAAGGCAGGCAACCGTCTTTTTCTTCTTCCACTGTAAACTTGATGGACGGCTCGACGCTATTTAGGCATTCAAGGAAACTTTGCATGTCGTAGCTGTTGTAGCTGTTTCCAATACCCAAGGGTGATAATGGCCACCAGTGGGGAAGAAAACGCGACGAAAATTGCAAATAAGTTAGCTTCTACTTCGTCTAGAAAGCTTATTTTTGCGGCAAAAGATGCCCGAGACGTCAATCATCAACGTATCTCAAGAAGACTTTTGGTCTGGGGTGAAATGACTCCAAGGCCCTGCTGGCTTCAAGTGCTTCCATAGTTAAGTTTGCCGTGGTGACTGAAATGGATGCTCCCATAGCGGTACCAAAAACTTGCTTGTAGAAGGCGCCATTGTACGAGAAGTACGTGTTGGACAAGCAAAACCGTAATAAGGCGCAGAGCTCAGTGACGTCCAATGACGTGCGATCTTGCAAAGTCGGGTCGCCGTGGAGCAAGCGTCTCGAGGTTTCTACGGCAAGATCGACCGGAATGCTTGTGGACAGGGAGCATACGTCGAACTACACGATCGATTACTTCGTCTTCATCCACGCTGATGCCTTTCACGTTACTTATGAAGTCGCTTGTGTTCCGGAGGTGAGTTTCCGTCTTGCCTGCGAGGGGAGCTAGGATCCTATGAAGGTACCTTGAGAGGCGGTTCAGGGGCGACCTCGTGAAGTCGACGATGGGCCTAAGAGGCGTCTCGTTCTTGTGGACTTGGCAATCCGTAGATGGCGGGAGCAGAACCATTCGTGCAGAGAAGTTAATAGTATAGCCTCTTCTCTGACGCCGGACGTCCCAGGAAGATGTCCGATAGAAGCTTTTGCAAACATGTTTGAACTTTTGGGGTCGGATCCTTGTTAACCTGGGCATACGTCGTGGTGTCCTCAAGTATCTTCTCCATTTTCGATTGGTATGCCGAACGGTCGAGCACCACCGTGACGTTACCCTTGTCGGCAGGGAGAACGGCAATCCTCTTGTTTTGGCGTAAGGCCTTGACCGATTTTCGCTCGTCTTCCGAGAGAGCTTTCGATATCTTCCGAGAGAGAACTTTCGATATCTTTTTCAACAAGGCCTATCGCACCTTCGACCGCGCACACGACCTTCCGGGTGTCCGGTTGCTTGCCTTGGTTAAAGTTAAGGCCTCGACCTAGAACTTTCTCTTCCGCAGTAGTTAGCTTGTAGGAAAACATGTTTCTGACCTCGAAGCTGGGTGCCGATTGTTTCAGGCCTTTTTCCAGCAAGGCATTCAGCTTCCTCTCTTGTGACACTTCCTGCTTTTCCATTCTTCGTCGCGTTGCCTGGTTGGCAACAAGGTGTAATTCAGGGACGACCTCCGGGATAATAAATTCCAACTGCCACGCAGCGAAGAAAACCCGAGTCTCGAGGTTCTTCACGGTGCGCTTGCAGTCTTCTATGCGTGCTTGAAGAAGCTGCCGTTCCGCTCTCGAGATCACTTGATGGCCGAAAGCCGATTTCACAGGGTGCTTTAACCGCAATGATTGGCACTTTAAATCACGTGTACTCCCGGACTTTGCGTCATGCGCTCAACGCTACGTAAGAACCTTTTGCTCAGCCGCCATTCTATTGTGAAAGGGACCCATACGGATCCCGAAACGTCATTTTATTTTCATTTTGACCTTGGTCAGTGACCTGCTTCACAAATAACTAGACAAACACTTATGTGATCGTCCGGGTCACCTGCATCTTTGTCGTCTTCCGCGACATGCTGAACTTTCTCTCAGACTTTCAGAGAGACTAGCAGACCTTTTCCAAATGAAATGGCCAATCATCATTCTTGCTCTTGCAAAGCTCGAAGACTTTCAATTTGCGTCTTATAGCATTTGCACGTGCCACAGTGAATATTTCTCCTATTTGAAGTGTTTGTGTCTTTAATGTGATGCACTTGTGCTTCCTGTGGTGCAAGTTTCCTCGCTTCTCTGGTCGCTTGATCATGCTGTCTCGCAATGATAAGGGCCCGATAAAGCGTAAGAGACTCTTCCAGTAGAAGACGATTCGCGCAAATATTCGCTAGTAGTTTTTTCTATGAGCTGGTCGCGTATCATGTCGTCCGCCAAGTCACTGAAATTGCATGCTCCTATGAGACCTCGTAGCACGGTGACGTAATCGACCGCAGTCTCACCTGGGGCTTGTGCACGTCGACGGAAACGGCGGGGCGCTGCAGTGACATTGACAGCTCTTGTAGTAGTCTTCAAGCACCGCAATGGCGCGGTCGAACTCATCTGGGCCAGGTCAGGTAAACGTCTCTCCAGTGGCGCTCGAAGCCAAAAAACGCGGGTCGTCCTGCCGATGTCAGAGTCTGGTATATACGTTGTCCTTCCAAGCCCAAGCAGTTGAGCAGAATCGCCTTCCGACGTGTATGGCAGGTAGTTCGGAGGTGCCCGACACCACCATGCAGTTCTTGAACGATTGCTCCAATGGGGTGACTGGGTGTCCAGGTGAGGACAGGAAAGGGGGTGGCGGTTGTAGCTCCGAAATACTCATCGTAGAGGATGATACGCAGCAATCTAAGGCACAGATGAAGAGCAAGCCGGTAGCACATGGGCTGTTAAATCCTCGTCGCCAAATATGTTGTATCGTGCATAATTACTCAATGGAGACATTACTCAGTCCCTGACCGTTTATACCATCTTCATCTTTTCTCACGCGGCTCCAAGCACGCGCCTTCTAATGGCGCTGCAGTCGGCAGCGACGCCTTATATAACAGCTGGCAAATAGCCACTCTTAATTCTTGAGGTCCCAGGCCATCTTTTGGTATCTTTGGTTCTCGATAAACGCTGTGAGAACGATGTTGTAGCTGTTTCCAATACCCAAGGTGGATAATGGCCACCAGTGGGGAAGAAAACGCGACGAAAATTGCAAATAAGTTAGCTTCTACTTCGTCTAGAAAGCTTATTTTTGCGGCAAAAGATGCCCGAGACGTTTGTACTGGAGGAGTACCAAAACTGAAAGCAGTACTCACGGCTTAGATTGCTAAAAAGTTCAAGAAAACCTCCTTCCAGCCAAACCAGCAGCCGCAGGCCGCGGAAACGCTGATGATAGTAGATATGGACAGTATGTGGGTGAAGCTAGGAAGGGCCTCCCTGCTCCCCTAATGTATCGCATGAGGAGGAAAAAGAAAAAAGGAAGAGAGAAAGACGAGAGTATTATAAGAGGAAGTTATAATAAAAGGGAGAGTAAAGAATAAGTGTAGAAATAAAAGAATACGAAGATAAGAATTAAGGTAGATAAGGATAGAGATAAGAAGAGAGTGTTGTGAGGTCACCATCAGCGTCTCCTGCCAAGGCAACGGGCGTTGGAGCGGGCATTTATTGGAATAAAATAGAATAAACAAAGTATACAGCGGGTTTTTCTTGTCCTCTTGACTTGCACGATTCTTCATTTTGTCCGTGCTCTCGGATTCTTCTGAAATTGATGACGGTGCCAAGGTATCGATGAAAGGATATAACCTGTAGGGAATTCCTTGAATAGTTCAAGATGTGAAGGTAATCCTCCACCCGTTGAGTGTTCCTCTTGATCCGAAGCTTCCTTGTAACCTGCGAACTCAACTTGAAATAGATTTGTGCTATAGTTCTCTTGTGTAAAACAGATGTTTTCGATAGAATATCGTTCCTGAGCTGCCATGTTAATTCTTGGTTGTGTGCATGAAAATTATGAAATATTTCGTCCTAATCATTAAGAATAGTTCAAGATTTGTTATATGTGGTTACCCTGTTGGTATTTTTGGTAAACTAACTAGTTTTGGCCATTTGCTGCAGCCGAGTAGGCGGGGGAAAAGCCCAAAGCTCCTCCTCCACCATGCCTCTATGATGCTACACTAGTTGGTTGAGGATGTTGTATATGTGTGATGTTTGTTTAGTGTAGTTCTTGTGCTAAAATATACGTTAATTATACCTGTGAAAGGTTTTCGTAAACAATGGCCACCATTTTTTCCTAAATTTATGTCATTTTCTTTTCTTTAATTATTTCTGGCTTCCGTTTGTTTACTTCATTTCCTAGTAGTTCTTGTAATCTTTTCCGTTCTGTGACTACCATTTCACAATTTAATAAGTAGTGGTCAAAATTGTTACTCTTTTCCACAATAACAAATACAATTTGTTTTGAATTTACATCTTAGAAAATAAAAGGGAAACCTCTCATGGCCGGATAATGCTTGTGATAAGTGAAAATTGGATGGAAAGTGTCGTGGAGTGGTTGTTTACATTTTTGATCCATTCGTATGTAGAACTTTGTTTAGCTTCTTCATTCAACAGTTTGTTCCACTTTTCTTTTAACACCAAAGTACAGTTCCCTTTTATAAATCTTTTTGTAATCGGCATACTAATTACCTCTCCTGTCTTCGTTGCTTCCTCTGTGAAGTGATCGGCCAACGTGTTTCCCAGATCACCACTACGGCATTTCACGTAATATGTTACCTTTATTTCTTTCATATTGGTTAGTTTTTTTTTTTGCTTTCGTGAATTATTTGGATTGTTATTTAATGGATTGTAAAGTAGAAATACTATCCCAATGTAATTGTAATGATCCCTTTATGTCTGTGTTTTCTATGTATTCTAATGCTTTATTATTGCGATGGCTTCTGCTTCAAATTGTTGCCGTGTTTAGGTAATTTATATTGTTTTATTTGGGGTATTTTCCCCATTGTATCCAATAAAGGGGCCCTGAACCACCCCACAGGCTTGGTGAAATAACATAGTCCACGGGTAGCATACGCTGTTGTGAACATCACAGCCAAGTTCTGTTGTACGCGGTCCGCATAGCTCGCAAGCGGAGCGCGAAGTCACCTTTCTCTCAAACGCTCTCGTTTCAAAAGACCCCATGATCCTCGCTCTTTGTGCTTTATTTCGTAATAAACCACACTGCAGTACACGGCTGCTATTGGTCGCTGCAGTCGGCTACACCGCGGCTGCCGGGAGGCGTATATATAGTTGCGCCCAAGCCCAGTGCTCGACCGCTGGCGCCGCGGTGCGCCGCTCGCGCGTACCATATTTCTAGCCGCCGCCGTTGGAACGGAGAACACGCTGGGCGGGTGGTGACTAGGCACGACTGTGGCTGCTGCTAAGGGATCGGTGCCATTCCTAAATAAACGCATCACTGTTTTGATGATCCAAATATAATCTCACTATCAGGGAGTGAGCAGTCTACCTGACTGGAGCAGTATTTCTTTATTTGGGGTGTTGCGGAGCGCAGCGTAGCAACACCCCAACGACCCCCGCTTCGCGTCGGCGCACGGCACCGCGGCGCCCCCGGGGTTCAACCGAGCGCGCTGCCAAACAGAGAGGGAAAAAAATGTGGTTGATCCCTCTTATATAGGAATCGGTATAGAACACGAAAGTGAAACGTGTCTTCACAGAAGTAGTGTAATGTTTATTGCACATTGATATATAATGTCTGTTGGTGTTTTGTGGCTAAAGCGCCCTTAGGCGTTGATGCACCCACGCTGACGCCTGGTGGCACGTCTCCTCCATCACGGCTACCAAGGTCGATGACCATGAGCAACCGTCGTGCATATGGAAGCTGCACTACGCTGCACACGCTAGCACAACGCGAAAGACGAAGCACGTAACTGACACACTAATACAACGCGCAAGACAAAGCACCTAACTGAATCGTCACCGAGTCAAATCAGCGCGTACAGCGCGTCGTAATTGCAGCCTCCGCGATCAACTTCAGAAACATTTTCAGAGCTAATTGCGGAGGCCACGCTCCGCTGTGCTGAGTACGGTGAACGCCACCTAGGTGGCGTTGGTAGTGCTTCTTGATGCCAGCGTCCCTTCGAATGCTGGCATCGAGGCGTCGTAGTGCTGAGACCACCGAAGCGTTCACTGTCGGTGCGCGTTAGTGTCATAATGCAGTACTTCTCTTTTCTGCTCGTAGGCGGCGGCACCGCCCCGAGCAAGAGCGCGGGTACACGGAGGAGTGTTAGATATATAAGGCGCGTCTGTGTAGCTATCTGCAAATGCGTTTGTGGCGCAATGGGTTAAACGCTCGGCGATCTATCGTCGCGGACCGAGAGGTCGTGGGTTCGATTTCCAAATTTTGCATGTTTGTGGAACTTTTTCTTCTGGTTTCTTTCTTTGTATTATGTTCTATGACGTATTTCCGTGACGGAAATACGTCAGTGAAGTCTTGGTGGACCCCGGCATAAAACACTTTCGTGTTAAAAAAGGAAAGCGTGATACCAAGAAAAAAAAACTTTCTAGCAAAAGCGAGATTCGAACCCGCGCACGCCTCGTCCGGAAGTGAGCGCCGTAACCACTAGGCCATATAGAATCGATTCCAAAGCTTGCATTCATGCGAACTATATGTGATTGGGTTCAAGCGCACTCGGCGAAAGAAACCACCTAGAAACATCCTACGCGCGAGCGGCGCATGGCGGCGCCAGCGGTCGAGCACTGGGCATGGGCGCAAATAGGAACACGCACGCTGCCGGGAGGTGCCGCCACGAGTCCAGTGGCTACGCGCACGGCGGCTCGCTGAGGACAACCGCCTTTGGCTTACGTTTAGCGCTTCGTAGGCACCAAAATCGGAAGTCCAAAATGAAATTTGAACTGCGCGCCACGGCGACGTTTTGCAGGCGGAGCGTTCTGGCGCCGCCCCACTCCGCCGTAGCCTTCGCAGTGCAAGGCATTGAAGGAGGAAGGGAAGCACAGCGGAGGCCCTGTTTGATTGCCAATAACTACTTAACGCATTGAAGTACTTTTTGCGGCAAAGTGATTCTGAAATAGCCTATTTTCACTTCAAATGTGTTTCTCCGCGCTCCGATAAAAAGTGGTTCAGGGCACCTTTTAAAGGAAGGCTGCTCCAATTTGTCTTGCTATTTTAGACTCCTCACTGTATACTTTATAGTCCGTTATTTCTTTTATGCTGTTTGAAATAGAAAAAAAAAGTCCTTTCAGAGGGGTGTGTTCTCCATTCATCGATCTTGGTAGTTATTTGATTCGAGTTGAAAGCATTGTATTTCCAAATAAATAATGTATTTTCATGAAAAAGGATATCATGAACTTCCTTTTCTTTTTTCTATTGTGAGGTAAATTGGTGCTATATTACGCAAGACATTTAAAGTTAGATTAGAAGTTGTTGTGAATGCTTTTGAAATGATTATTAACGGGATCTTTGAATTGGTTTATGTTTCCTGATAACTGATTTTTAACCATACCAAATAGTTGATCCATAAATTATCATCCTTCCTATCTCCTGTTTATAAATTTTCCTTAGTCTGTCTTGGTTATTATTTTTCGCTCTCATTATTCGTCCCACCTTGTATGTAACATCGTAAACTTTTTGTTTTATAAGTTCTAGGTGGGGAAGAAAAGTGAGGTTTGGATCAAAAGTTATCCTTAGTATTTTCATTTTTTAACCTCCTTAATGTTTTCTCCTCCTAGTATCAGCTATGGAGCGTGACTTCGATATTTCTTGGCCATTAACATGAAAGAAGATTTATTCGAATTAATTGTTATGCCTTTTATTTGCGGCCATTTGTACATTTCTGCAAGTGCCTTGTTTCCTTATTGTTCTCCGTCGTTTCTCGATCGAAATGTTACTGTGATAATAACGTCGTCCGCAAACGCTTGTATCTGAACTTCTGGGAATATTTATATTTCTAGAACTTCGGATATTAGTATATTCCAATAGATTGGACTCAGTGGGGAGCCTTCCGGGGATACTGTTGTCAATACTTTCTCCATTTCTTAGTATGTGCTCTGTTCTTGATATTAATTCTTATGTTAGTTGTATTGTTCAAGTTTCTGAGTGACGAAAGTAGCTAGTATGGAATTAAAGGCATTTTCGATGTCCAGGGAAGTTATTAATTGGTTCAAACCTCCAATTTGCTTGTTGTTGCTCTTGTTAATTTCTTCTAAAGCTATTGTGGTGGAAGTTCTGTGTATGAAACCATATTGGTGCCCGTGGAAAAGATTTCTATTATATAAAAAGTGGTATATTCTGCCTGATTAGTTAGTCTAAAACCTTGCCTAGAAGAGCAAGGTCTAAAACATTGCCTCTTTTTGGTATTAGGATAATCCTTGAACATTTCCATTCCTTTGGAAAGTATCCTACTTTCATACATGCATTAAAGAGATTGATAAAAAACGTCTTGTGTTTATTGTATACTTTTTGTACAAAAACTGCCTTATTATGGTTATAAGGCCCAGGGGCTACGTTTATCCTGAGATGTTTTACAACACAGTCAACTCCAATTCTCCCGCAGGGGCGTCTGCGTAAGCAGGCGTTTGGTGTGTTGCGACACCACGGACCCGAGCACATGAGGGTTGGACCCTCCCGCGTCTAACCGTGCGCGGCTTAGCCATGTCCGGAGAAAGGGGGATCCTGGGGGTTGAGCCGATGCCGAGTGTTTGGACCTTTAAGGCCCCTCGGCGGAGGCAACACACCCCCTTTGGCCTCGCCTTCACGTAGACGGCACTCCCGGACTGACCCATCCGGGAGAAATCGGTAGTTGCCTTTTCCTATCCTCCTCTCCAACCTTCGTCTTTCTCTCTTACTTTTAATCTTTCCTGTCTTCTCCTCTCTTCTATATTCCTTCCGATCTTGGCAGCGAGGGTTAACCCTGTGTGAGTAGCCTGCCTAGGTTATTGCATATTCGGTTATAGTGGTGACGTACAGCTGGCGTCTGCAGGGCCTATGTTTACAGGCACTGCAGCGTCCCCTAGTAGGACTCCATGGTGGGTGGCTGGCGTTTCTGCCGAAACATGAATATTTTATGGCTAATTCTTTTCCCGCGCTTTCTGATCGCCCCCAAAAGAGGGGGCGCACCGAAGAAGTTTTTAAATTTTTTGGCCGACAAGTTGAAAACTTTCCACGCTACCACGTGGTACACAGTGAGAAAACTGAAAAGACCGTGAGAGTGATCTGACCCTTTATCCGTTGCAAAGACTGACAGAGACAATACGACCAGGTTACAAGGCGACAAGGATGGCCAGCGGTGACCTCCTCCTGGAACTCCGCGATAAGAAACAGCATGATAAACTACAGAATCTAGTGTCGTTTGGAGACTTTCCTGTGACTGTGACCCCGCACCGCACAATGAACACCACCCGCGGTGTTATTTCTGATGACGACCTGTTGGAGCTCACCGAAGATGAACTTTTGGAAGGATTCAAAGAGCAAAATGTTTTGACTGTAAAACGAATCAAGGTGAGGCGCGATGGCAAGGAGCTAAAGAGAAAGCGTATAATCCTTACTTTTGGTTCTAGTGTTCTACCCGAGACCATTGAAGCCGGATACATTAAATTACGTGTCAGGCCATACGTGCCAAACCCTCTTCGATGCTTCAAATGCCAAAGATTCGGCCACAGTTCGGAGAACTGCCGAGGACGTCAGACTTGTGCGAAATGCTGTGTGAACTGTGATGGGGAGCACGCCGCATACTCGCGGTCGTGCCCATCCTGGAAAAAAGAAATAGAAATTGTAACAATTAAAGTAAAGGAAAATCTAACGTTCAAGGAGGCACGCAGGCGGGTATCCTACCTGCCAAAGAAAACCTTTGCCGAAGTGGCGCGTCAGGGGGCAGCGTCGCAACGGCTTCCGGCGGCTGTCCGGCCCACACACGGTGAGCCGGCAGTGATGCCATCCGCCCCCCCCCCCCCCCCCCCCCCCGGCGGCTGCTCCGCCAACTCACAAGAAGGGGCCATCGACCTCCGGGCTGGTGGCCTCAAGGGCCTCGTCCCTCGAAACGAGGCCTTCCCGTCAAAACTACCGCTCGCAAGAGCGCGTGTCCAGCGCCTCGCAAGAGGCGATGGACACAACCTGCCAGACAGCGCCGCAAGCGCCAAAGGAGCCGCGAGAATCTTGCGATCGCTCCAAAAAAGAAAAAGCCCGCATCACAGGGCCCGACAAGGGCTCTGTAAGTTAAATTAGTCTCTTTTTTAAACACACAGCACAAAAAAACACTTCTAACATGAATACACAAATAATACAATGGAACGTCAGAGGACTCCTACACAACCTCGATGATGTCAAAGAAATCCTACACAGGTTTAATCCTAAGGTGCTGTGTGTTCAAGAGACACACCTTAAACCTACACAATCAAACTTTCTCCGGCAATACGTCATTTTTCGTAAAGACCGCCATGACACAGCCGTGTCTTCCGGTGGTGTGGCTATTGTAGTCGATAGAGGTATTGCCTGCCGGGAATTAAAACTTCGTACGCCGCTAGAGGCAGTTGCTGTCCGAGGGGTGTTGTTTGACAAGCTGATCACTATAAGCTCTATATACATCACTCCCAATTATCAACTACATAAAACTGAATTTCAAAACTACATAAATGAACTTCCGGAGCCATACATAGTTCTCGGAGATTTCAACGCACATAACACCTTGTGGGGCGACTCGCGTTGTGATGGAAGAGGTCGCCTAATTGAAAACTTTCTTTTTTCCTCAGGAGCATGTTTACTTAATAAGAAAGAGCCAACATACTACAGCGTGGCGCATAATTCATACTCCTCCATAGATTTGAGTATCGTGTCGAGCACACTAATTCCGTACCTGCAGTGGTCCGTTCTGAAGAACCCCTTTCGGAGCGACCACTTTCCAATTATACTAAGCTTAACAAAACAAGATGGTTGCTCGCCACATGTTCCCCGATGGAAGGTTAACTCTGCTAACTGGAAACTTTTTAAAGAAATAACATATTTAGGCTGGGATGACATTGCCTCTCTTAACATAGACGATGCTGTGGCGTATATAAGAGGTTTTATCACTGACGCTGCAGAAAGGTGCATACAACAAACTAATGGACTAGATAATAAGCGTCGCCTGCCTTGGTGGAACGAGGAATGTCAAAAAGCACGTAAAAAGCAAAACAAGGCCTGGGGATTGTTTCGCAACTCCCCAACAGCCGAAAACTTTATTAATTTTAAACAAGCAAAATCGCAGGGCAGGAGAACGCGCAGACGTGCTAAAAGAGAGAGAGCTGGGAAAAGTACATCTCCAGCATAAACTCGTATACCGATGAAAGGAAAGTCTGGAATAGGGTAAATAAATTAATAGGTCGGGAGTCACATCCCCTACCCTTAGTAAATAGCCAAGGTGATAGCCTGGAAGACCAGGCGGATAGTCTAGGCAAACACTTCGAATATGTATCGAGTGAATCGCACTATACACAATCTTTCCTGAAGTTCAAAGAACGCGAAGAGCGGCAGCCCCTTAATCGCAAAAGATCATCAAATGAGGCTTACAACCGACCATTCAGCTTAGCCGAACTTCGGGGGCCGGGGGCGGGCACTCTCGAATTATCATTTGGCGGATGTACCGCCCCAGTAAACTTCATTGATGTTCGCCTCTAAATGGCCATATGTCCTGAGCTGGATTCAGCAATGCTCTTCAGCCCTTTGTCCGGTCTCGCACTCTCTTGAAAAGCAATAAAATCCTTTTTGGGAGCCACCGTCGCATTTATCTCTACGCATGTAAACAAAAACAATAACATCCAGGACCGACTGAAGTTTGTGCCTTCTACGTTCCGCTACGCTAGAGATGGCACTCTCGAATTATCATTTGGCGGATGTACCGCCCCAGTAAACTTCATTGATGTTCGCCTCTAAATGGCCATATGTCCTGAGCTGGATTCAGCAATGCTCTTCAGCCCTTTGTCCGGTCTCGCACTCTGTTGAAAAGCAATAAAATCCTTTTTGGGAGCCACCGTCGCATTTATCTCTACGCATGTAAACAAAATAACATCCAGGACCGACTGAAGTTTGTGCCTTCTACGTTCCGCTACGCTAGAGATGGCGCTCTCGAATTATCATTTGGCGGATGTACCGCCCCAGTAAACTTCATTGATGTTCGCCTCTAAATGGCCATATGTCCTGAGCTGGATTCAGCAATGCTCTTCAGCCCTTTGTCCGGTCTCGCACTCTGTTGAAAAGCAATAAAATCCTTTTTGGGAGCCACCGTCGCATTTATCTCTACGCATGTAAACAAAATAACATCCAGGACCGACTGAAGTTTGTGCCTTCTACGTTCCGCTACGCTAGAGATGGCACTCTCGAATTATCATTTGGCGGATGTACCGCCCCAGTAAACTTCATTGATGTTCGCCTCTAAATGGCCATATGTCCTGAGCTGGATTCAGCAATGCTCTTCAGCCCTTTGTCCGGTCTCGCACTCTGTTGAAAAGCAATAAAATCCTTTTTGGGAGCCACCGTCGCATTTATCTCTACGCATGTAAACAAAAACAATAACATCCAGGACCGACTGAAGTTTGTGCCTTCTACGTTCCGCTACGCTAGAGATGGCACTCTCGAATTATCATTTGGCGGATGTACCGCCCCAGTAAACTTCATTGATGTTCGCCTCTAAATGGCCATATGTCCTGAGCTGGATTCAGCAATGCTCTTCAGCCCTTTGTCCGGTCTCGCACTCTGTTGAAAAGCAATAAAATCCTTTTTGGGAGCCACCGTCGCATTTATCTCTACGCATGTAAACAAAAACAATAACATCCAGGACCGACTGAAGTTTGTGCCTTCTACGTTCCGCTACGCTAGAGATGGCACTCTCGAATTATCATTTGGCGGATGTACCGCCCCAGTAAACTTCATTGATGTTCGCCTCTAAATGGCCATATGTCCTGAGCTGGATTCAGCAATGCTCTTCAGCCCTTTGTCCGGTCTCGCACTCTGTGAAAAGCAATAAAATCCTTTTTGGGAGCCACCGTCGCATTTATCTCTACGCATGTAAACAAAAACAATAACATCCAGGACCGACTGAAGTTTGTGCCTTCTACGTTCCGCTACGCTAGAGATGGCACTCTCGAATTATCATTTGGCGGATGTACCGCCCCAGTAAACTTCATTGATGTTCGCCTCTAAATGGCCATATGTCCTGAGCTGGATTCAGCAATGCTCTTCAGCCCTTTGTCCGGTCTCGCACTCTGTTGAAAAGCAATAAAATCCTTTTTGGGAGCCACCGTCGCATTTATCTCTACGCATGTAAACAAAAACAATAACATCCAGGACCGACTGAAGTTTGTGCCTTCTACGTTCCGCTACGCTAGAGATGGCACTCTCGAATTATCATTTGGCGGATGTACCGCCCCAGTAAACTTCATTGATGTTCGCCTCTAAATGGCCATATGTCCTGAGCTGGATTCAGCAATGCTCTTCAGCCCTTTGTCCGGTCTCGCACTCTGTTGAAAAGCAATAAAATCCTTTTTGGGAGCCACCGTCGCATTTATCTCTACGCATGTAAACAAAAACAATAACATCCAGGACCGACTGAAGTTTGTGCCTTCTACGTTCCGCTACGCTAGAGATGGCACTCTCGAATTATCATTTGGCGGATGTACCGCCCCAGTAAACTTCATTGATGTTCGCCTCTAAATGGCCATATGTCCTGAGCTGGATTCAGCAATGCTCTTCAGCCCTTTGTCCGGTCTCGCACTCTGTTGAAAAGCAATAAAATCCTTTTTGGGAGCCACCGTCGCATTTATCTCTACGCATGTAAACAAAAACAATAACATCCAGGACCGACTGAAGTTTGTGCCTTCTACGTTCCGCTACGCTAGAGATGGCACTCTCGAATTATCATTTGGCGGATGTACCGCCCCAGTAAACTTCATTGATGTTCGCCTCTAATGGCCATATGTCCTGAGCTGGATTCAGCAATGCTCTTCAGCCCTTTGTCCGGTCTCGCACTCTGTTGAAAAGCAATAAAATCCTTTTTGGGAGCCACCGTCGCATTTATCTCTACGCATGTAAACAAAATAACATCCAGGACCGACTGAAGTTTGTGCCTTCTACGTTCCGCTACGCTAGAGATGGCACTCTCGAATTATCATTTGGCGGATGTACCGCCCCAGTAAACTTCATTGATGTTCGCCTCTAAATGGCCATATGTCCTGAGCTGGATTCAGCAATGCTCTTCAGCCCTTTGTCCGGTCTCGCACTCTGTTGAAAAGCAATAAAATCCTTTTTGGGAGCCACCGTCGCATTTATCTCTACGCATGTAAACAAAATAACATCCAGGACCGACTGAAGTTTGTGCCTTCTACGTTCCGCTACGCTAGAGATGGCACTCTCGAATTATCATTTGGCGGATGTACCGCCCCAGTAAACTTCATTGATGTTCGCCTCTAAATGGCCATATGTCCTGAGCTGGATTCAGCAATGCTCTTCAGCCCTTTGTCCGGTCTCGCACTCTGTTGAAAAGCAATAAAATCCTTTTTGGGAGCCACCGTCGCGTTTATCTCTACGCATGTAAACAAAAACAATAACATCCAGGACCGACTGAAGTTTGTGCCTTCTACGTTCCGCTACGCTAGAGATGGCACTCTCGAATTATCATTTGGCGGATGTACCGCCCCAGTAAACTTCATTGATGTTCGCCTCTAAATGGCCATATGTCCTGAGCTGGATTCAGCAATGCTCTTCAGCCCTTTGTCCGGTCTCGCACTCTGTTGAAAAGCAATAAAATCCTTTTTGGGAGCCACCGTCGCATTTATCTCTACGCATGTAAACAAAAACAATAACATCCAGGACCGACTGAAGTTTGTGCCTTCTACGTTCCGCTACGCTAGAGATGGCACTCTCGAATTATCATTTGGCGGATGTACCGCCCCAGTAAACTTCATTGATGTTCGCCTCTAAATGGCCATATGTCCTGAGCTGGATTCAGCAATGCTCTTCAGCCCTTTGTCCGGTCTCGCACTCTGTTGAAAAGCAATAAAATCCTTTTTGGGAGCCACCGTCGCATTTATCTCTACGCATGTAAACAAAATAACATCCAGGACCGACTGAAGTTTGTGCCTTCTACGTTCCGCTACGCTAGAGATGGCACTCTCGAATTATCATTTGGCGGATGTACCGCCCCAGTAAACTTCATTGATGTTCGCCTCTAAATGGCCATATGTCCTGAGCTGGATTCAGCAATGCTCTTCAGCCCTTTGTCCGGTCTCGCACTCTGTTGAAAAGCAATAAAATCCTTTTTGGGAGCCACCGTCGCATTTATCTCTACGCATGTAAACAAAAACAATAACATCCAGGACCGACTGAAGTTTGTGCCTTCTACGTTCCGCTACGCTAGAGATGGCACTCTCGAATTATCATTTTGCGGATGTACCGCCCCAGTAAACTTCATTGATGTTCGCCTCTAAATGGCCATATGTCCTGAGCTGGATTCAGCAATGCTCTTCAGCCCTTTGTCCGGTCTCGCACTCTGATGAAAAGCAATAAAATCCTTTTTGGGAGCCACCGTCGCGTTTATCTCTACGCATGTAAAAAAAACAATAACATCCAGGACTGACTGCAATTTGTGCCTTCTACGTTCCGCTACGCTAGAGATGGCACTCTCGAATTATCATTTTGCGGATGTACCGCCCCAGTAAACTTCATTGATGTTCGCCTCTAGATGGCCATATGTCCTGAGCTGGATTCAGCAATGCTCTTCAGCCCTTTGTCCGGTCTCGCACTCTGATGAAAAGCAATAAAATTCTTTTTGGGAGCCACCGTCGCGTTTATCCCTACGCATGTAAAAAAAAACAATAACATCCAGGACCGACTGAAGTTTGTGCCTTCTACGTTCCGCTACGCTAGAGATGGCACTCTCGAATTATCATTTTGCGGATGTACCGCCCCAGTAAACTTCATTGATGTTCGCCTCTAGATGGCCATTTGTCCTGAGCTGGATTCAGCAATGCTCTTCAGCCCTTTGTCCACTCTCGCACTCTGATGAAATACCAATAAAATCCTTTTTGGGAGCCACCGTCGCATTTATCTCTACGCATGAAACAAAAACAATAACATCCAGGACCGACTGAAGTTTGTGCCTTCTACGTTCCGCTACGCTAGAGATGGCACTCTCGAATTATCATTTTGCGGATGTACCGCCCCAGTAAACTTCATTGATGTTCGCCTCTAAATGGCCATATGTCCTGAGCTGGATTCAGCAATGCTCTTCAGCCCTTTGTCCGGTCTCGCACTCTGTTGAAAAGCAATAAAATCCTTTTTGGGAGCCACCGTCGCATTTATCTCTACGCATGTAACAAAACAATAACATCCAGGACCGACTGAAGTTTGTGCCTTCTACGTTCCGCTACGCTAGAGATGGCACTCTCGAATTATCATTTGGCGGATGTACCGCCCCAGTAAACTTCATTGATGTTCGCCTCTAAATGGCCATATGTCCTGAGCTGGATTCAGCAATGCTCTTCAGCCCTTTGTCCGGTCTCGCACTCTGTTGAAAAGCAATAAAATCCTTTTTGGGAGCCACCGTCGCATTTATCTCTACGCATGTAAAAAAAATAACATCCAGGACCGACTGAAGTTTGTGCCTTCTACGTTCCGCTACGCTAGAGATGGCACTCTCGAATTATCATTTGGCGGATGTACCGCCCCAGTAAACTTCATTGATGTTCGCCTCTAAATGGCCATATGTCCTGAGCTGGATTCAGCAATGCTCTTCAGCCCTTTGTCCGGTCTCGCACTCTGTTGAAAAGCAATAAAATCCTTTTTGGGAGCCACCGTCGCATTTATCTCTACGCATGTAACAAAACAATAACATCCAGGACCGACTGAAGTTTGTGCCTTCTACGTTCCGCTACGCTAGAGAAGGCACTCTCGAATTATCATTTGGCGGATGTACCGCCCCAGTAAACTTCATTGATGTTCGCCTCTAAATGGCCATATGTCCTGAGCTGGATTCAGCAATGCTCTTCAGCCCTTTGTCCGGTCTCGCACTCTGTTGAAAAGCAATAAAATCCTTTTTGGGAGCCACCGTCGCATTTATCTCTACGCATGTAAACAAAATAACATCCAGGACCGACTGAAGTTTGTGCCTTATACGTTCCGCTACGCTAGAGATGGCACTCTCGAATTATCATTTGGCGGATGTACCGCCCCAGTAAACTTCATTGATGTTCGCCTCTAATGGCCATATGTCCTGAGCTGGATTCAGCAATGCTCTTCAGCCCTTTGTCCGGTCTCGCACTCTGTTGAAAAGCAATAAAATCCTTTTTGGGAGCCACCGTCGCATTTATCTCTACGCATGTAAACAAAATAACATCCAGGACCGACTGAAGTTTGTGCCTTCTACGTTCCGCTACGCTAGAGATGGCACTCTCGAATTATCATTTGGCGGATGTACCGCCCCAGTAAACTTCATTGATGTTCGCCTCTAAATGGCCATATGTCCTGAGCTGGATTCAGCAATGCTCTTCAGCCCTTTGTCCGGTCTCGCACTCTGTTGAAAAGCAATAAAATCCTTTTTGGGAGCCACCGTCGCATTTATCTCTACGCATGTAACAAAAACAATAACATCCAGGACCGACTGAAGTTTGTGCCTTCTACGTTCCGCTACGCTAGAGATGGCACTCTCGAATTATCATTTGGCGGATGTACCGCCCCAGTAAACTTCATTGATGTTCGCCTCTAAATGGCCATATGTCCTGAGCTGGATTCAGCAATGCTCTTCAGCCCTTTGTCCGGTCTCGCACTCTGTTGAAAAGCAATAAAATCCTTTTTGGGAGCCACCGTCGCATTTATCTCTACGCATGTAAACAAAAACAATAACATCCAGGACCGACTGAAGTTTGTGCCTTCTACGTTCCGCTACGCTAGAGATGGCACTCTCGAATTATCATTTGGCGGATGTACCGCCCCAGTAAACTTCATTGATGTTCGCCTCTAAATGGCCATATGTCCTGAGCTGGATTCAGCAATGCTCTTCAGCCCTTTGTCCGGTCTCGCACTCTGTTGAAAAGCAATAAAATCCTTTTTGGGAGCCACCGTCGCATTTATCTCTACGCATGTAAACAAAATAACATCCAGGACCGACTGAAGTTTGTGCCTTATACGTTCCGCTACGCTAGAGATGGCACTCTCGAATTATCATTTGGCGGATGTACCGCCCCAGTAAACTTCATTGATGTTCGCCTCTAAATGGCCATATGTCCTGAGCTGGATTCAGCAATGCTCTTCAGCCCTTTGTCCGGTCTCGCACTCTGTTGAAAAGCAATAAAATCCTTTTTGGGAGCCACCGTCGCATTTATCTCTACGCATGTAAAACAATAACATCCAGGACCGACTGAAGTTTGTGCCTTCTACGTTCCGCTACGCTAGAGATGGCACTCTCGAATTATCATTTGGCGGATGTACCGCCCCAGTAAACTTCATTGATGTTCGCCTCTAAATGGCCATATGTCCTGAGCTGGATTCAGCAATGCTCTTCAGCCCTTTGTCCGGTCTCGCACTCTGTTGAAAAGCAATAAAATCCTTTTTGGGAGCCACCGTCGCATTTATCTCTACGCATGTAAACAAAATAACATCCAGGACCGACTGAAGTTTGTGCCTTCTACGTTCCGCTACGCTAGAGATGGCACTCTCGAATTATCATTTGGCGGATGTACCGCCCCAGTAAACTTCATTGATGTTCGCCTCTAAATGGCCATATGTCCTGAGCTGGATTCAGCAATGCTCTTCAGCCCTTTGTCCGGTCTCGCACTCTGTTGAAAAGCAATAAAATCCTTTTTGGGAGCCACCGTCGCATTTATCTCTACGCATGTAAACAAAATAACATCCAGGACCGACTGAAGTTTGTGCCTTCTACGTTCCGCTACGCTAGAGATGGCACTCTCGAATTATCATTTGGCGGATGTACCGCCCCAGTAAACTTCATTGATGTTCGCCTCTAAATGGCCATATGTCCTGAGCTGGATTCAGCAATGCTCTTCAGCCCTTTGTCCGGTCTCGCACTCTGTTGAAAAGCAATAAAATCCTTTTTGGGAGCCACCGTCGCTTTATCTCTACGCATGTAAAAACAATAACATCCAGGACCGACTGAAGTTTGTGCCTTCTACGTTCCGCTACGCTGGAGATGGCACTCTCGAATTATCATTTGGCGGATGTACCGCCCCAGTAAACTTCATTGATGTTCGCCTCTAAATGGCCATATGTCCTGAGCTGGATTCAGCAATGCTCTTCAGCCCTTTGGCCGGTCTCGCACTCTGTTGAAAAGCAATAAAATCCTTTTTGGAAGCCACCGTCGCATTTATCTCTACGCATGTAAAGAAAAACAATAACAACCAGGGCCGACTGAAGTTTGTGCCTTCTACGTTCCGCTACGCTGGAGATGGCACTCTCGAATTATCATTTGGCGGATGTACCGCCCCAGTAAACTTCATTGATGTTCGCCTCTAAATGGCCATATGTCCTGAGCTGGATTCAGCAATGCTCTTCAGCCCTTTGGCCGGTCTCGCACTCTGTTGAAAAGCAATAAAATCCTTTTTGGGAGCCACCGTCGCTTTTATCTCTACGCATGTAAACAATAACATCCAGGACCGACTGAAGTTTGTGCCTTCTACGTTCCGCTACGCTGGAGATGGCACTCTCGAATTATCATTTGGCGGATGTACCGCCCCAGTAAACTTCATTGATGTTCGCCTCTAAATGGCCATATGTCCTGAGCTGGATTCAGCAATGCTCTTCAGCCCTTTGGCCGGTCTCGCACTCTGTTGAAAAGCAATAAAATCCTTTTTGGGAGCCACCGTCGCATTTATCTCTACGCATGTAAACAAAAACAATAACATCCAGGACCGACTGAAGCTTGCGCCTTCTACGTTCCGCTACGCTAGAGAAGGCACTCTCGAATTATCACTTGGCGGATGTACCGCCCCGGCCGACTACTTCCCCGGCATTCCTAAAAGCAAAGCAAAAATAAATGTTGCGGAAAACCTGTACCTGAAAAAACGCATACCAGGTTTAAAGCAAATAAAAGTAAATGAATAGGGGTTGTTAAAGAGAACCCAAAGCGCAAATTTCGTGATAAAAGCCAATAGAAAAATTTTGGGGCAACGTTAACACATCGGTGTCGTATGGCGTCTCATCGAGTTCAGAAGCCCTCGCGCAGAGCTTTTAATAATGAAATTAAAATAAAGAGGCAGAGCCGAGTTGGCATGGGCATACCATAAAAAAGGTGAAGAAAATTCCCCCCCTTCCCAGCCAGCACAAGTTCCACTAAACATAAAAGACAATAAGGAAAAGAAACACATGGACGAAAAATACCGAGGGTGATGTAGAGAGATAAATGACACGTGAGCAAGTCCAGAGGGCTTGCGTGAAAGTAAAAAGAAAGAAAAAAAAACATAAAGACAGATAAAAAACAGAAAGGTACACAAACGAGAAAGTCAGAAAAAGAAGAAATAGAAATACACGAAAAGTAAGAAAAGAAATAAAAATTAAAGAACACAGAGATTGGCAAACAGAGAGCCGAAATAAGAAGGCCGTGAAAGTTCAAGTCACTTCGAGTGTCTCAGGTCTTTGTGGGCATCGACTATTTGCCACCAACATGCTGTAAATTCGGCAGCATCTACAACGTTCTGGTGCCGCAATTGCCCGTCAGACCCGGAAGGCAACGCCAGAAAGATGCTGTTCACAGTGCCGAACACTTGCCCCATTTTAAAAGTAAAAAAAAAAAAATAGGGGGAAAGAAAAAGAAAGAAAAAAAGAAAGAAAACACTGGTCGACACACACACCGTCACACACGGTCCAGGTTTGGGTACCGGTTCCGTTCTGAGGTCCAAAACGCGGGACGAGGAATCCACCTGGAGCTTGCTCCTGCCAGGTCGCCATCGTCCGTGTCTTCCTGGGTCGCGAGCTGCCGGTACGGTCTGACACGCTCTCTCCAGAATCTTATATATGCAGGCAGGCGTACGCCACTTGCCCCCGTCATGCGGGCGAGGCAAAGCCTCCCCATGTTTGGTCCAATGGCCCGCATGCGACGGGAACAAGGACGTGTTTGAATCTGTCGTGTATAGGCGGGCATGAGATAAAAAACGTGAGGCAGGAAAAAAGAAAAAAACTAAAGAGGCTTAGAACAAAGAAAAGAATTCGGACGGTGGTATTCGAACTGCCGACATTTGAATCCGCGCAGCGAAGTGACCCGACCCTCCTTTCCCACTGTCTCGTTGGAGCGGCGGTGGTGGTGTCGTTCGATGCGACGTGAGATGTACGGGCGGATAGCGCAGAGCCCGTCACCGACATGCAGCCCACGTCTTGGCTGCTGTGCACGCCTGCATCCCACTCGGTCGTCCGGGTCCCTCCAGCGCTGGGCTACCTAACTTCTTTTTTCTTTATTGCCGGGCTTCGACACAGTACAAGAAAAGAACACACAACAATAGACAGTACGCCAGATCGCTCAAGTGGCCAAAATGCCACTGCGGCCAAGTGTTATTTTAAAATTCCCTGAGCACTACCAAAGGCTCCAGCCTTGACAGCCACTCAGGAACATCTGTTTGTGCTTTCAATATCTCAAGAAACCTGCGCACTCTCGCGGAAGTACATGCGTGCTGGTCTTGCGTCTGGGTCACAAAAATAGCCAGCCATTCTGGAGCGCCATATACTGTGGAGGCCCATCAGCGTAATCTGGTCAAACGGAAAACCATTCTCATTATCTGTTTGCAGGTACCTGATCCCGTAAGAGTCGAGCGGTAATTCTTTTTTAATGGTTCTTTGTAGCACATCCCAAAAATATACCCCTTCCCAGCAGTGAAGAAAAACATGGTCTATTGTCTCAAGCTGCTTGCATATGAGGCAGTGGGAACCCCAAGGTAGAAAGAAACCCCTTTCCTCTAGAAAAGACTTAACAGTTAAAGTTCCAGTGTGTAACATGAAAAAAAAAGGTTTTGGTTCCCGGCGACACCTGCATTTTTTTTAACTCTCTTTAAAACATTTCCACCTGGGCCTCCAGAGTATACGGCCCTGTACAAGGGCACGGGGAACACCACGTCACAAACATTTTTGTACATTTTTTTTCCTTTTAACGCTACTCAAATACTCCATCGAAAAACGTGTGTTTAGAAATTTGAGACTTACAACAATTTCTCTGAAGAAACCACGAACGCCACCTGAAACATATTGCGTCGTCACCACAAAATTACGCAATGCACGCCCGAGTCTTTGTTGACACACCGTACGCAGGAATGGGTCTCTAACATCTCGGAAAAATAAAAACCTGTTTACAATCTGTCGCACAAACAAATGTCCCAGTCCTAAACCACCGGCCTTCACCTGCCGAAACAAGTTCCTGCGGCTGCACCTCTCCCAACTGGACGCCCAAACAAAGACAGCAAAAACACGGTGCAGCTTCTGCACATTTACTCGGGAACAATGCAGCACTTGCATTACGTACCACAACTTGCTGATCAAAAAAAGGTTGCATACCGTAGCTCTTGCGAAGACTGATAGACCAGAACTTTTCCATCGGTCCGCTTTTTCACGCGTCTCTTGCGCCTGCGCTCGCCAGTATGGATCAGTGTCTTTATAAAATTCCAGCGGCACCCCCAAGTACCTTGGTGGCGTCGTAACCCAAGCCACGTTGGCAATGTGTCTGGGGTCGAAGGCCATTCTCCGTGCCAAAACCCAGGCACTTACCCCAGTTCACCCACTTCCGGTTACCTCACTGAAGCGCTTCACTCCTTCGACTGTTCTGGTAATACTTTCCTTGTCCCTGCAAAGAACCGCGACATCATCTGCATAGGCGAGCAATTTAACCTCGGTCGCCTGTAGATTGAATCCATGGATTGCATCGTTCTATATTATATTAAGACATAGCGCTTCTATGTAGATGTCAAACAATAGAGGGCTGAGGGGGCAACCCTGGCGCACAGAACGTCGTACGTTTATGGGGGCCCCCAGCATTTGTTAACCATTAGTCTCGTAGTGCAGTTGCGGTACGCCAAAGTCACTCCCTCTCGGATGACTGAACCGATATTGATGTTGTCCAATATGCAAAACAAAATACAATGTGGCACACAATCAAAAGCCTTTCTAAGTCCATCTGTAGTAACGCCACACGTGCATATGTGGCATCACAACATTCGAGTACACATCGCGCCTTGTGAACAATGGAACGACCTTTGATCCCACACATTTGGTGAGGGCCGACTATTTCGCTCCCAGCAAGAACCTTCATATAAATTTTATAGTCCACAATTGTCAGAGCGATAGGTCTGTACGACGATACCTGCTTAATTAAGTTCATCTGCTTTATCAGTCTTCGGAATAAGTACAGTATGTGACGTCCCAAACGACTTCGGCAATGCATTTACTTCATATGCCTCATTAAATACTCAGCAATGGAGCTAGTTGTTCCTTGAATGCTTTATAGAAGGCTGCACTCAAACCATCGGGCCCAGGTGACTTACCAGGGTTTAAATTATCTATTGCACGCTGTACTTCTTGCTCGCTAATGGCCGTTTCCAGTCTTAGTTTTCGTTCCTCGTCTAGTCGTGGTATCGCCCTCACAAAAACTTCTTTAAACCGGTCCAAGTCAACATTCCGCTGATCAAACAATGCCTGATAATACTCAAAGAAAGCTTGCCCGATTTCTTCATTATCTGTCGTGCTGCGTCCCGCCTATTCTATCTCACTGACGTGTTCCGCTTTGCGTGCGCTTTTTCCATCCCTAACGCCCGCTTTGTGGGCGTCTCCGCCGCGTCTAGTTCCTGCGCTCTGGCGCGGACAAGCGCTCCGCGATAGCGTTCTTCTGCGTTCAGTTCTAGCTTTTGTTTTATCTTTCTGACGTCATTCATGTATAAGCCAGGCGCGTTGCACTCCAGAGCTAGTAATTTTTCTAGCATAGTCTTTAACTGCGTTTCATTTATTTTTTCCTGGTAACGCATGCAGCTCGCCCTTTCAATAGCTTTTATTTTGATCTGTTGCTTGCATAGTTCCCATTCCTGGCCCAATTCATGAATTCCACCACCAGTGACTTTACTACTTTCTTCCTCCGCACCTCTGGTGAATTCTACATCATTGAGCTGTTGGTTGTTCAATTTCCAAAGGTCCCACTGGAAACTGCTGCCTCGTTTTTTGGTTCCGATGGAACATTCAACCATGCAATGGTCCGAGAAAGGTGCGGGCACTACAGCATAGCCATGGCACTTTGGGACGAAGCATGCACACACGTAAATCCTGTCGAGTCGAGCATGGCTGGTACCCTGGAAATGAGTGTACTTAAGCTGGCTCTTGCTCACCAGACAATCGCCCGCATCCTCCAAAGCAAAATCGTCAATTAAGCGAAAAAGAACCTCAGTACTTTTATCCCTGAAGGTGCGCCCGCTAGTTTTGTCACTGGCGCTCAGAACACAATTGAAGTCGCCCAACAGGATGAGCTGCCTTTCCGTGTTCAGATGTTGCTGAACGGATTCGAAAAAGGCCGCCCTCTCATCAACTGCGGTAGGTGCATATATGCAGACAGCGCGCCATTGAGTAGTGCAAAACACAAAATAACAGACAACTCCTCGTCCTGAAGGAAGTGAAACATGCCACTGAAACAGGAGACCTGTTAGCTTTTTGACAAACAAGACACAACCGGCAGAAGTACCAACTGCGTGACTGACAATGGCACAAAACCTAGACGTGAAACGCCGCACCATGCTCTCGGTCTCCTCGACCCCTTCGACCTTTGTCTCTTGTATACCAAGCATATAGATACCTTGCTCAGTTAAAAGGCGCAGCACTTGGCTCTGCTTTTTCTTCGTGGCTAAACCTCGCACATTTAGACTGGCAACTTTAAGCGTAAGAGCAGAAGCCATTTTGCAGCGGTTAGAAGAGAACGAGAGCATAGCGCTTACCTTTCGCGTCTAGCGCGTCGCTAGACGCTTTTGTTGTCACCAGTGCCGTCTGTTTGGGGAGGTCGGCCTTGTTGCAAGGCCTGCTTTTCGGCGGCTCTTGCGTCCGTCGGTACAGTTGGTCTTGGTCTTAAGCCTAGTCGTCTCCCTTGCGTCGTTTTCGTCGGAGGATCCTCGTTGCTAGCGTCTGTCGCTTGATCCTTCTCGTTCCCGCGTTCGGCGTGCGTGCGTTTCGCTGCGCCGGTGACGCTCGTCGCTCGGGCGCCGCTCTTAACAAGGGGCTCCTGGCTGCTCCCTGGTTCCGATGTGTCCGGCTCTGGTCGGCCCTCTGCATCACTCGCCCCCTCCGCCTTCTGTTCCTTCACCGTGTGTCGTTGGCGGTTGTTTGCTTTCTTTGTTGGACAAATCTTTGCCTCTTCCGTCACGAGCCGAAGAATCAGGAGTCGCTTCTGATATGTCTTGCCCGGCTCATTTTTCAGCTTCTTCCGCCTCGGCGACATCCATGAGGTGGTCCGCCGCCTCCTCCGTCGATGCGGATCCTGTAGCCGCTGCGTACGTCCGTACGCACTCCGCATCACCATGGCCGAACCGTCTACATTTCGAACACCGTGGTATCTTGCACTCTCGGCGCACGTGGCCTGTGCCGCGGCAGCGCAAGCACTGCATCGGCCGTCCAGGCGCCACTACCAGGGCCAGCTCTCCTGCAACTCTTATCTGGTGCGGCAGGTCCTCGACCTTCATCCCAGGCTTCATCTTTAGAAGCACGGTTCTGGTCGTTGAACCCTTTTCCTGGACGCCTTGAACACGCCACCGCTCACGGGCCACTTCGGTCACTTTTCCAAACGCCGCTAGCGCCGTCCGAATGTCCTCATCGGTCACGCCGTGAAGCATCCAGTGGAGCCGCAGCTTCACCTGTTGATTCTCCGGGTCCAGGATGAGGCACCGGCGTCCCTTCACGTTTAGCTCCTTGAAGGCGAGAAGTCGCTTGGTTGCTTCCGCGCTGCTCAAAGTCACAGCCCAGACGTGGTTGATCTGGTACGCCCCCAACGCCACCACGTCAGGGAGCGTTCCGGTCTTGGTCAGCGCGTCTCGAAAACATTCGACTCTGAACGGTCGCACTCTCACGTCTCCGTGCAAAAAAAAAAAACCGTGTTTAAAACAACACGTCCGGTGGGCAGAGTCGGCAAAATAACCTGATACTCGCTATCTTCCACTTCGTCAAGCCTGTTTCCGCGACCGCACACGGCCGCGAACGCCGCTCCGCTGGAGCTCATGATTCCTGTGTCCGATGCACACGACAGCCGACGAAAGAATGCTGGGCTACCTAACGGCGCGCAAACGGCAGCGCTTACGGTTTGTTATCATGCGAGGTTTTTGGCTAAATCGAGGATGTAGGCGCTAATTGTAGCAACTATTCGCGTGAGGTATGCGCAAGACTGCACACTTTGTAACAGCCTTCGGTGTCGTTGAATTTCAATGGCGCGTTCTCCCGGTAATCTCAACTTAGCCGCAACTGCTCGCGTTAGTGCACATTCGTTGAGGAATTGATTGGCATCCTCACATACCATGCCGCATGGACATTGTGAATCACGTTGCACGCGGAAGCGGGCAAAGTAATACGGGAACCGCCCATGTGCCGTCAGCAATGTGATAAGTGCTCTTGTGGGGTAAAAAAAAAATCACAGCATATCCACGGGGTGAATGATGATGAGTGGGCGAAGCTCCGGAGGGAATCATCGGATCTCCCGCTTAAGGGGACGCTAGCACAAACGCGTTAGAAACGTGCAGTACTCTCTAGTAAGGGGGAGCGGCCACAGCGTCTTACGCAGCCATTTTACACATGCCGGAACGTGCACCGCGTTTGCCGACGCCATCACATGACTGCTGAGAGAGTATACCCCCCGTATTCATAAACGCTCCTCGACTTGAACTTGACTTGCACCGCCTTGGCCAGCGCGTTTCGAACGCGTTGAAGGTAAGGCGGAGAGGCCACAACGTCTTACACCAGCTTCTTACACGTGCCGTAACGCGCTAGAAACGCGGCCTTTCGTTAATGTTGGGTATTTATTGCCATCGTGGTGCGTGTGTCTATGTGCGCTTCGTGGCGTAGTGGTTAGCACCGCGCGTTTGGAAGCGAGGGGTCCCTGGTTCGATTCCGCGCTACGGACACAACTTTCGGAATTTTTTTTTCATAAAACGCCGGAAGCGTTCTCCGGAAGCCCGAAGCTGGCTTCCGGAACCAGAAGCGGAACCGGAAGTGGAAACGGAAGTCGGCTTCCGGTTATACTATACGTATACATATATATGTATATATGGGTATACATACGTATACGGACACACAACGCCATGTATTGAGCAATTCATAAAACTAGATGTGGCTACTACTACGACGGGGACGAACGGGTGCCGCTATAAGGAGCTTCGCCCCTAAAGCCTCGCGACTCGAGAAGCCACCGGAACCCATTTATAGAGTTCCGTGTCGCGATGATCATGGGTCCATCGAGTGTTCCACTCGGCGGCCACTGCAGCATGGAACGCGCGTCGCACAACTCGGAATGACTTTTTAACTTCTCGACTGATCCCCGACGTCGCCGCTGCATTTGCCGCCAAATCCGCTAGTTCATTTCCGTACACTCCGCTGTGGGCGGGCACGTGATGGAGGCAAATTGTCAAGTGTACGGTCATTTGTGCTATCGCTTCTTTGATCTCATTAATTCTTTGGTCTTTCGTTTTTGATTCAGCTAGCGTCGTTAGCAGCGATAGACTGTCGGAATAGATATGCACGGGGGAACACATTCGTGCTGTTGAATGAGGCGTGCTGTTGAATGAAGCGAAGCGCTTCTTTAAAAGCAAACACTTCGGCGCAGTAGGCACTCGAAGCGGCGTTCAGTCGGTATTTAAGCACCGCGACCATGCTGTCGTTCGGACGCAACACGACGACTGCCGCCCCCCGCCGACGAAGATGTAAAAGAGCCGTCGGTGTATACATGTGTTCCCGGATGCCGCGATTTTTCGTTCGCATCAGCCGTGCTCAGTCTAACGAAATCGTAACCTCTCACACGCGACGGGTGCTCTTGCCAGCTATTGTGCGCGTAAAGCACCTCGTCAGGCGTGAACGAGAACTTTCCAAACGTCACCGCACTGTGCGCTTTTGGAACAATTCAAACTCTGTATTTAGCCGGTTCAGCTCCAAATCTATAGGCGGCTGGTCAAGTAAAATTTGGAGCGCTTCTGTGCACGTCTTGCGGTACACCCCGGTCAACGCGAGAAGCATCGTTCGCTGCACGGTATTTATTCAAGCTTTTAGCCGGCAACCAGGTCGTTCTGTCCACCAAATGGGCGATGCATACGTCACGGCGGGCAACAGGACTTGCCTGTAAAATTGGCGTTTGGTCGTGGGGGTGAGCGCCGCGTGCATATTCAGAAAAGAAACAGATTTCATCGCCTGCGTTTCGACCTTCCGCTGAAGATTCTTGGCATGATCAAAGAAAGGTAGACGCCGGTCGATCATCACGCCCAAGAGCTTCACCGCGTTGAGAAATTTGATGTCTTTTTTGTCGCGGTCGATCTTAATTGTGGGCAGGCTCTTCTCCATGCCGCCCTTGCCGAAAAAGAAGAGAACACAGATGGTCTTTTCGTGATTCAGCTTCACTTTGCTGATTCGCGACCATTCCTGAATGCGGCCTATCGCGTCGGTGGCCTTTGCGATCGTTTCCTGCCTATTCTTGGCCGGAACCAGTACAACGGTGTCGTCCGCGTACGCCTGCACGAGGACGCCCTCCGGCATCTGCAATCGCAGCAGACCGTCCACCACTGTGTTCCAGAGCATAGGCGACAGTGGAGATCCCTGAGGGCTCCTCAACGACGCCTCCGCCGTGACCGCCCCAGAGCGCGAGCGAAACGTGACCGGGCGATGAGTTAGGAACGCGTGCAGCAAGCGCACCAAGTTGTCCGGGCATCCGCGCTCCCTAAAGTATTGAAGTACCAAGGGATGCCACACGCTGTCAAACGCCCCTTGGAAGTCCAATGAGATTAAAGTGACTGGTGTGTTCCGGGACCGGTGCATGCGGATGAATGAGCATAGATCCTGTAACGCCATTACCGAGCTCTTGCCATGTGTAAACCCATAGTGGAATGGGTGAATGAGGCCTCGCGCTACCAAGAAATGATATAATCGGCCATATAATAGTCTCCCTAGGACCTTCCCCAAAATAGACGACATGCATATCGGGCGATAAGCACTTGGTAATTCCAGTGGACGGCCTGTTTTTCGAATGAAAATTACCCGGCTTTGCCGCCAGACTTTCGGGAAATGTCCGAGAGCAAGTGCCGCATTAAATATCATAAGGATGAAACATGGGTGCGCACGAAACACGGCCGCGACAATGTCCGTCGCAAGGCCGTCCAGTCCGGGTGCTTCACTCGCGGTCATTTTGCCCAATACCGCGTCTATTTCACCTTTCGTGAAATCAAAGTCTTCGATTGCGGTGCGGTAAGGCTGCTGCAACCGCTGACGGATGTTACTGTGACACGGTGCATCGAGAGCCTAATTGTCCCTGGCAATGAACGTGTCCAATAAGAGTTCTGCTGATTGCAGCACACCCTCCGTCAAACCACCGTCGGTTAGTCGTAGTGGGGGCAAAACGGTTCGTGTGTTCGTCTTATCGAACGCCACTTTAAACGGCTCCGCAAACAAAGACCGCTTGCTACACGCGGTGCATTTTTCTTTCGCGGCGTAGTCTATCTCTGATGATGATGATAAGTGGTTCTTGAGGGAAAGGGAAAGGTTGGCGCTATCTTCTGCATCCCTTGAGGGAGCACGTCACAGTCTATCTCTCGTTCGATGCTCCGCCGGAATTTGGCTAGTGCCGCGCAATAAGATGCTTTGTGTACGGCACTGAGCGCAGTGTCGCTGCATCGCTGAAACCGGCGACGCATGGCATTCACGTGCTTTTCTGTATGTTCAGTTCCGGCGTCCACCAGCTCTTTCCTTTTTTGTTGTACGCGACCGGTTTCATTTGCTTCTTGCTTTCTTTCCCAATGATTTCGTACATCTTCATGACAATCATGTCAAGTGCCTGACTCGACCCTACGACCGCACCGCTCACTTTTTCAAACCGTGCGTGATCTTTTAATTTCGCGATAAGCATTCGCCTGCCACACTGCGTGAGACGCTTCTCCCGCCGCTGCGTGCCGGTGTGTATAACGACGTCAATGAATTGGTGCTCCGAAAAGGAGTCGTCGTCGGCAACGCTCCATGCGTAACCATGCTTGATTAAGTGCGGGGTTGCCAGGGTCACGTCTATCTAACTTTGGGTATACGTGTTAGTGTACGTGGGCGGCGAAGCTGCGTCGCTCAGCACCACCAATCCATTTGCCACCGCGAATTCAATGAGGCGCGAACCTCGGTTGTCGTTTGCGCATGGGCCCCACATTTCGTGACGAGCATTGAAATCGCCTATCACAATTACACTGCATCTCACAAGGCTGGTCGCGATTCCATCGAGCGTCGCGTCCATCGGCTTGTGTGGGGGTGCATACGCCGAAATAACCATCCACTCATAGTCGGCCCCGCTACAACGTACCGCGACCACCAGCTGTGATACGTAAATTGGAAACATATCGAATCGCGGCCTGCGTGCCACAACCGCGCTAAGGGCGCCTTCCTTCTCGCCAAAATATATAAATTGCGGCGGCAAACGTGGTGTGCTTCCCTTCGGATCGCATATGGCCGCCACTGAAATCCCGCATTCCTCCATCCTTCTTGTGATCGCCGCTGTCGCGCGTTTGGAATTATCCAGATTTACCTTACAAGTTTTACTGAAGCGGTCATCCCGGTTCAAGTACCAGCCGCCCAGAACCTGGCTGGTTATCCACCAAACGCACGACGCGCTGCCTGTCCAAACGTAGCTTTGTCCGGCCCATTGCCCTCCCCCCGGAGCTCGCACGCTCTGCGCTACGCTCCGTAATTAGTGCGCGCCCTGAGCCGCGCTACCTTCTCCAAGAGGACCGAGCAACTCGGTAAGCATGTCGGGTGTGTTGTTGCATGGCCGAGCTTCTTGCATTCGGTGCAGCATACTGCATCATCTCCCATTCGGACCCTGCACGTTAGTGATTTCCACCGCACTTCATGCACGTCGCTTTGGCTGGGTCGTCTTTATGCGGACACGTCATGCGACCGTGTCTATAGGTCGCGCAGTACGTGCACGTAGGTACGTGCAAATCCTCGGAGGCCAAAACATAATTATGTTCATCCGACAGACAGGCGGGGGACGCTTCATAATTCGCTTGAACACTTCGGGGTCGACCTCGGCAACGAACGCACTCGTGCCCGCCCGTTCCCGAAACGTCACTCGCACTTTACACTTTTCTAGGTCTAAGTCGAGGCCTTCGTTCCTCTCGTTGAGAACGCGCAGGAATTCGTCGGGCGCGATGTCAGGGTCCACACCGTTAAACTTTACGTGGGGGTTACGTTTCTGCCCCAGTCTAACTAACCTGGACGCGCGTGTCACGGAGTTGTCTTTAATTGCATGCCTGCAAATTGTCAAGCGATTGTTGTTGTTGGAGAAAACGGTCAGACCGTACCGGGTGTGGAGCAGGCTGATGTCTTTGATGTGCTTGGCACCAGGGTCGATGTTCTTCTTCAGAAGTCTCAGGAAGTCTCGCGTCGTCGTCTGAGCAGTCGGCGTCAAGAACGCCACGTGATTGTGCGTCTGCTGAGACGGCGCCCGCGCCGCCGCTCCCTCGGGGTGCCCCGCCCGGGCATGCGCAGGGCCCCGCGCCAAGGACCGCCGCGTACGGCAGCGCGCCCGGCGACACCGACGTCGGCGACACCGACCGACCGCCAAGAACACTGGCGCCGGCAGCACGTGCCGGGAAGTCGGGTCCGAGTTTCGACTCTCCGCTCAGGGCCGGGAAGTCGTCCTGGAGGGCAGGCCGCGGCTGCGAATGCAGTTGATTCTGCAAGGCCGCATTCTCCCGGCGCACGTCGGCAATCTGCCCATGCAACGCAAGCGTCGCGCCGCGCTCCGTGGCCGCGTCCGCTCTCAGGAAAGGCTACCATCTGAAATAACTAGACATGATAAATTTCCGTGCCTCGACTGGCACCTTATTCCGCCAGCGTGCAATAACTGAGAATCTCGTCTCTATTTCGCGGATTCGCCGTGGACTCGGCTCCTGAGGTCCGAGGGAAGCGCGGCGGCCACCGCAGTGGCCTCAGACACGGAAGACAGAGCGTCCTCTTCCTCGCCGCCGCCAGGAAGCTGCGCCTCCGAATTCTCGGGCCTTTCATCTATCAAAGCGCAAAAACGCGCAATCACCGCGTCTCCATCATCAGAAAAGTCCGACCCCTGTGATCGGGCGACCGTTCGTCGCCTGTAAGCTGCGGCGGGGACCGCGAGATAGGATACACCTGCCTGGTGTTAGGCATGGCTAGGGCAATCGCGCCTCGCATGGCGCGATTGCCCGTGCTACTCGTGAGCCGGACTCAGTAACGCTCTTCATCCCTTCGTCCGGTCTCGCACTCTGATGAAAAGCAAGAAAAATCTTTTTGGAAACCCGCCCTGGCGTTTGTCTCGAAACATTTACACAGGAACAATAACATCCAGGACTGACTGCATTTTCTCCCTTCTTTCTACGTTGGGGTGAGCAACAGATGGCCTCTCTCGAATTATCACTTGGCGGATGTACCGCCCGGCCGACTACTTCCCCGTCATTCCTAAAAGCAAAAAATAAATGTTGGCGAAAACCTGTCCCTGCAAAAATGCATACCAGGTTTAAGCCAAGTAACGTAAATGAATAGGAGTTGTTAAACAGAACCCAAAGCGCAAAATTTGGTGATAAAAGCCAATACGAAAAATAATAGGTGGGCTACGGTAATGCGTACGTGTCCTAAGACGTCTCATCAAGCTCAGAAACATGGTGCGGAGCATTTGAATGAAAAGTAGAGTCAGAGACAAGTAGCGACATTCGCATGCCAAAAAAAAGGAAAAAGAATAAAAAAAGGAAAACAAATCCCCGTACCCCCCGTAATGATGATAACAGGTCGACCTGTTAGCTTTATGAAAAGTACGTCCGAAGGGGAGCAAGAAAATAGAACTAAAAAAGAACGTGAGAAAATTAAGAAAAAAAACAAAAGAAGAAAAAAGAAAAAATGAAGAAGGAAACAAAAGGAAAAGAAAGGCATAGAACTGCGCAATACTGCGCGATTGTGGTCCGTCGCCAAGCACACACTGATCACTCTGTGCGGTGGCGTCTCGAGGCAGGTTAACTTGAGTCCATCGGCGATGCGACGTCCACGATGGCTCTTCGAAGGGCGTGGTCGACGGTATCGCAAAAACGGCGCCACGGTTTCCTCCGGCAGTAAGTGGGGGCTGCACTCAATAGCGGCGTTACATGAATAGACAGAGGCGTATCGATCAGCTTTCAAGCGTATCGCATCTCATGTAAACGAGGTAATTCGCTAGGAAGGCGTTATCGCATCCAATGCGCCAAACAAGGGTAGTTTGAGATGCAGAATGCGAATTTCAGCGGCGCATGTAAACAGAAGCCGTATCGCATCAGGAATTATGGGAAAGAATACGCTGCGGGATTACAACCGGCCAACCAACCAGCGGCGCGGCCGCTGCTTGCACTGCGAGACATCAAACAAAACATGCGGCTGGAAAAAGCAGGTGCGTCGCACGATTCTGTTGCTCGCGAGTGTGTGTCTGGGTACAGTGTACTAGAAGGGGGCAGTGGGCTCACTCTCCGGCGGCGCCTATGCGATGCGGCGGCTCCACGAATGTCACATCACGGCCGGGCTCGACTGGCGCGCGCGCTCGCTTCTTACGGCCTTCGCATCGGGGCTAGTTCATGCCTATCGCCGCTGCTTGGAGGGGGCGCCTGCGACCCCACCCTCTTGCTCAGCTGCTCCCAGCCGATCTGTGCAGGCGCGCAACGCCTGGATATTGGGTCGGGCGCGCTTCTTACCCTCACCGTGCATTCAAGAACAAGTCGCCTAATGTAGAGGACTCGTAAATAGTTCATCTAGGCTTCTTATAAATGAATGCAGTGCAACTGTATAATACATCAAGCTTTTTTAAATTCACTTGGGATGCCATGCGCCGCGAGGAGAACCGCTCTCCGCCATCAAATGAATTTTGAGGAAAGAAAATAATAATTATTGCTCGTAGGGCACTTACAATGGTTGCCATACTTTCAGGCCGAAACTCTTGCGGGCACAGTAGCTCACAAATGCGTCTTATTCACCATTACAATCTGAAGGGTTTCCTTGGCGCCTTGTGTACATATAGCCGAAGGCTTGTTGTTTTCTTCAGTCAGTTGGTTTGACTGATTTACAAGGAGTATTCTCAGAAACTTCTCGGTAATTAGATTGCGGATCGTATCGCACGACTGTCGTCAACACCTTCAGGGCAGCTCAGATGGGAGCGCGTTGTAAATAGGGCTGCACTGCTCTTTCGAGTACTTCTAGTTCATTCCTGCATGCAGGTGTTCGGAGGCTTATTGAAAAAAACGCTATTATTTATTTATTTTATTTTATAAATACTGCAATCACAATGCGGTGATTTTAGCAGGGTGGTACAAGCATAACGAATACATGTTATGTACAGAAAATGCACACGTAATAAGAAACTGTTATTTGAATAAATACAAAGCGTACAGGTTGGGCACACGCAACGTTACTCTAAAGAAGTAAAACTGTCACTGCAAACATGGCACGATCAAAATAATGTCACTGTAAACATGATAAAAAAGTTAATGTTGGCACATAGACGACGTCATTTTTTAGCTGGTTCCAGTCCACTACTGTGCGCGTAAAAAAAGAATACTTAAAAGAGTTGCTGCGTGAGGAAAAAGGAGTTAGAGTGAAATTATGTATTTGCCGAGTAGCGCATCCGGAGGAGAAGGCTATGATCTTTGTTATGTCCCATCTTATGATTCCCCTTTATTAGTTGATGCTATCTGTCCAAATATCTTGTCCAAAAGCGCTAGAAACTCGGGCTTGAAACTCATTGCTTGAGAACTGGTGAAAAGAAACACCGGGTGTTTTCCCGGAACGCGACTTGCAATACGGAAGACAGCATAACACCATCACACAGCAGTTATATACCGATCTGCAATGAACGGCGCCAAGTCTTGGCTGTGGCCGCGCGTACTAAAGGCTGTACGACCGTCTTCAGGATGATGGATGGATGGATGAAGAACTTTATTAGTGTCCTTCTGGGCGCGGAGCCACAAATTACTTCATACTGACGACACTGACAGAGCACCGAATAAAATGCGCGGGAAAACGATCGTGCGAGCGCGAAGGCAAGCGCATGTACGCGGAGCAGGGTCTAGGGTGCCTCGATGCCAGCGCCGCCGTTCAGGGTGGTGCCAACCTTTGACCGCCCCCGCGCCGCCGCTTTCTCGCTGCGACGCCATATTGTGTCACAGCGAGCCGTTGCGATTGCTTGGTGCCGGTGCTGAGTTCGAGGCACAGTGCGCGCGGATGCTTCGCGGACGCTTCTACTTGCTAGACAGTGTTCAGCCGCATGACTGACAAGCTATCAAGTGCATCGTGTCGACATGACGGGCTGTTGTGTTCCCAAGTGCGCCGGATCGACGCGTAAAGGACTGCGTTGTTTTCGCTTCCCCCGGGACCCAGAGCGACGGAAGAGATGGAAAGCCCAAGTAAAGCGCGATCACTGGAAGGCAACGGATAACTCCTGCATTTGCGAGGTAAGTGTCAAGAATGTTTAGACTACCGCACCGTGTTTTTCATTTAAATAAGAAAGTATTCTCTGATCCTCGCTCACGTATCTACGTTCGCTCACGAACTAAGCACTGCACCGATGCTGAGTAGCCTATGTTTGCGAGCGCGCGTCGCATAGGCTTTTGCCGTTTGATCGGCGCAGTCTATGCGAGTAGTACCCCTATTTTAAGAACTGACGAAAATGCTTCGCCGCGAAATAGCCTTATATTAGCTACAAATCGTCATGAAACCACCTATTTTACTTTTTCACGGGAAGCACACATCGTGTGTCTCTTGTTTCTTTTTTTCCCTAGTTCTTTTTTCGCTACTGGTTATTTGGGACTAAAGAACGCAGTGCTTCTTTGGGGAGCGGCTGTTGTGTACGTGGCAAGCGAAGCATTGTGATTTTCTCTATTCTCAGGAGATATCTTGCGGACCTCAGGGTGTTACGTTACATAGCAGATTTTTTAGACTTGACATATTTGTAGCGTGGTGATCGTAAGCCGATGGTCATTCGTGCTCATTCCCGATCTTAGTGGGTACTGTGACGGTCTTTAAATGCCTGTGCACGGTATTACCCAGGTTGTAGTAGAGTTAGGGGCATCATGGGACCAAAAGTTTCGGCGCTTTCTGGCATGGTGTCTGTTGTAGCCTGTGCATTTCTTCGAAACGTGTGAAGCGAGGTTAATACAGCATGCTTCTGCTAAAATTTATTTTTAAGCACTGTAATGGGTTCTCTGTATTTACAAGGCAACTTTTCTATCAATAATCACTTTTGTTGTTTTACCTGTACTGTAGAACACTTTGAGAGGACCATTACGAGGGAAATCGAAGGATGGGCGCCGTCTGTTAAGTCAACAGCCCTACATACATCATGGACTATTTTTCGAAGTGAAAAACATTGCTAATCTGTATTTGACTGTCTTAGTTTCATTTACGGTTTTGTACGTGATATGTATGCAGTTGTGTTTATTTTTTCAATGTAGTTATCAGTGTTCTCATGGTTTATTTATAAATGTTCTGTACTCGCCATCGATGTGTTTGGCTGATGCGACGTATTCGATGGTAAGGATGTATGTATTCTGGCTGGATATCTTGATTAATATTACCCGCGGTTGCGTTTCTTGTTTGCATTCTTGTTTTCGATTATATTGTGTGTATAAGGTTGATGTACTCACTTGACCCCCCCCCCACCATGTAATGAATAAATAAAAAAAAAACTCTACTCATCCGATTGTGTGTCGAGCCTACCTTGCGAATAATTTTTTATCTCGTCTTTCACATAACCTTCAGGCGCCACACAGTACATATAATTTTCATGTACATATCTCTTTCATGATTGATTGTACTAGACATTATAAGTAAATGTATTTGTGCATCGTTGATTTCTTAGTGTGTACTACGCAAGATGACACAGACAAGTTACGTTACATTTTTCTCTACAGCACTAACTAAAACCTTATTTTCACATCGCAGTTATTTTTACCCAGCTTAATCCTGTCAGCACCACAGTTTGTGGGCAAAAAAAAGCAAAATTGCGCGTGATATCGTCAAATAATTGCAACGAACGCGAAGAGCACGCGCAACGCAAGGGAAACTAACCGCCGTGCGCGAGTGGCTGGCTACGGTAAAGGAGGCGTGACGTGTAAACCAAAATACAACAGCGAAAAAGACAAACTTCCACACAGGGGGTCGCAAACCTTCTATACCAAGCATCGAAGCGCAAAAAAAAAAAATAGTGCGTATTTTAAACTTACACACGGCATATTAAATGTGATTGAATTAGGCAACTTGGGGCATGTTCCCGGCGCCATACATTTACGTCTTCGACCTTCGACGAGTTAACGGCTATTGGTTATAAAGATATGCAGATGGGACACCGAAAAAAATCCTCATCAAGGCAAAGCACTTGGAAGCGCGCCGCGAGTAACACTTTATGAACGCAGCGTAGCTGAGTCTCAGCTCGTGTGACACAATATGGCGGCGCCAGCGGGGTTGTCTCCACCCTGGACGGCGGCGCTGGGCATCGAGGCACCCTAGCAGGGTCAGGGTCGCAGCGCCCCTACCGCCGACGGGTGGCGAAACGTGCTGAGAAACTCTCCCATTGTTTCCCCGACGGGTGAGAAGGCCGTAAGAAGCGAGCGCGCGCGCCAGTCGAGCCCGGCCGTGGTCACATATATGAGCTTCTCCGATAGCCCAAGCGGCGGCGCTGGCGTCGGTTTCAATGGAACGTCGGTGCGACGGCGCAGCCGGCGCAGCGGCCCAGTGCCCGCTCAGTGCCCGATCGTTTTAGTTGGAGTTGCTGAGCTGCGTTTTTTCTGTGGACGTCGCCACGTGGGGTTTTTTTTTCCTTCGGTGTTTTTTTCGCACATAGCCTGCAAGAGCCATGCCGTGGCATCGACAAAACCACTGTTACGCGCCTGGGTGCCAAACAGGCTATGTTTATGTGAAGGATGGGCCAAAGGTGTCCTTTTTTGGCGTCCCGAAGGATAAAAGTAGGCGGAACGAGTGGGAAAAGAACCTCCACAGAGCTGACAAGCCCCTGGACGACACGAGCGCAGTATGCGAGCTTCATTTCGAGCCACGTTTTGTGCTCAGGGACTATGTGCACATCATCCAAGGAAAAGAGGTGAGGATAGCACGTGGCAAGCCGATTCTCCGCGATGATGCCGTGCCAACCATTTTACCTAATTTGCCAACCTACCTTACCAAGAAGCTGACGCAAGAGAGAACTGCTCGAAAGAGGAAGAGGTCAGAAAAGACTGACGGGCAATCAAAGCCCGCATTCTTCCCTTCCGATAATGCTGGCCGTGCCGTTTCCTCCTCGCACTGCCGACGCAATTGGTACTCAGGAAAACATGGTCAATCACCAATACCTTTCGTGAGCAGGCTGTGAAGAATGCCCACAAGCGCCTAGACCTTCACCATGCGATAATGGTAAATCAGTTTTATTTGAACTTAGAAATGCCATCAGTATACTGGAGCAACACAGTTTCCCACCACGCCGGTGTCGTATACTGCACGGCCGTGTTGACCTCTACTGCAGAAGTGCTCTCCGAGAAGGTAGTTATGTTTCAGAGTCGCAGTCCTGCCACAGCTTCAAGGTGCTCGCTAGAGGTTTTGATTAAGGAAGGCGCTGTGCAGAGCAAAACAGGCGGAGGACGTGTTGAGAAAGACTGCCTCGATGCAGCTGTGTGCTGGCGCAGTGAGACACGAGGACTATGATGAAGCTCTCTTCACAACCAAGCTAACGGACCACGTGTTGACACGCCAAGGACTGTACTCAGCAGGAATTTCCTTGGCCATGTGCCTAAACAAGGTACTTATCTCTTTTTGTTCATGAATTATGAGTCATTATGCAGCCAGTGTAAAAGTGATTGTGATTACCACCCTGTCATGCTTTTCCAGGAATGCCATGTGTATCCTGCCTCTACCTGAGGCGAGCTTTGCTCACACGGCGATCCCGAGCCCAGCATAAGATCACCAAGGCACGTCACAACATTGCTCAGAGGCTGAAAACTGCAGTAAGAAGGAACAAGAGACTTTCCACCCGTCTGGCTGATACAGGGAGAGCCTTTTGAAAATGCAACAGCAAGTCGCAGCGAAAAAAGCTGATGTCCTTCAGGAACAGATTGGGAGCCTTATTATACCCGTGCCACACGGGCACGGAAAATGGCATTTAGTAGCTAAGGCCTTAAGATTTAATTTCATTCGCGCGGTGCCACACGCGCAGTTCAAATGGCATTCGCGTTAATGTCATTCGTACCTGAAAGCCTTCGCCAGAACTCATTCGACTGAGAAATGCGTACTCTCGACGCCATAGCTTGCTCAGTGCGGTTTACTTAAATTATTTGAAACGGCATCCTATTCAGCTGGAAACATTTTCCAGGTGTTTAAGCCATACAGGACACCTAAACCAGCGCATTGGGTCTTATGTAATGCAATAAAAACAACAACATTAGAAGAAGTGCTGGTGCAAGCGGAGTCGTGTTAAATGTTGGCAAGAAGCACACAACGAGGACGCTTTCATCGCCATCGCCATCGTGCTTTGCGTATTTTCTTTTTTCCACGCCGGCGTTCCCCAGCCAACCCGCAATAAAACAAACAAGGACATGGACTCCACCAGCGAGCGCGCTAATTGGTCAGAAGACGAGACCATCACCTCATAACGCTGTGGAGGAGAAACTTGCCGGGCTGCGCGGACAGAGCGAAATGGCAAAATTTATGCTTCTATAACGGCAGCGTTGGCCACATACGGCATCATCAGGACTCGCGCGCAAGTCCACTCGAAGATCGAAAATCTTCGGAGCAAGTACAGGTCAGCATTTGTGTTCACTTTCGCGCGTGTGTCTAGCTAAGGAGCTGGCTCGGTTGGCGTGTCAGTACCGGGGTTCAGGACCACGATCAGTCTGCACGTTTATGTAGTCGAAGAGTGGTTGTCGCTGCCCACATTGTAGTGGCCTTGTAGCGGCGATAATCAGCGAGAGTGGCACAAGTACGCGCACACCTGCAAAGCAGTCCCCAGTGCAAGCGTCCTCTACTGCATTGTTTCCCTTCAAGACGGCGCACGCCAAATCATAGTGCACTTGTGCGATATAGCTAAAAATGCGGGAGGCTGTACGTGTGTTTAGTCCTCTCCAAGGTCACAAAACGAGTGAAATAGTAGTAAGAGTTGGTCCTCGTAGTCGCTTTTTTTTTCCTGCAGCCACACGTGAACTCGACGGTGCTTCTCAAGCCAGCCCAGTCAAGTAGTCCCTGCACGCTCTTAGCTAGTGTATTCAATGCGCTTATCACACTGTTTTACGCACAGTAAGTGCGACAATTTAACCTAATATTATGCAGTAGTTATAACAATAAATGTTGGTGCCAATATTCAGCTGGTGTCGCACAGATGCACTGATCGAGTTTTGGTTGGAATTGCTTGCTTTTGTCATCATAATCGAGTTTGCACTTCTGTTATACAGGGCGTTCTCAAAAAAAAGGACGACAGGCTCTGGGGCTGTTCCATGGCCATTTTATTGGCGTATTCATAAGTTTCTCGGCTCATTGCCAGGGAACGATCCCCCCTTGCTGTGGAGAGTGGTTGTGGAGACCTGTCCGTCTCCCAGGTCAGTATGCACATTTCCTTGAGCACAGTGTCAATGGTTTAAACAAATTGTATCTCTAGCCTCTGTCACACGTAATTTTATATTACGGTACTAGTAGCACATCTGTAACATTTTGCAGCTCATCAGGAGCATGGACGGGCGAAGATCTGGAGGATGTGCTCGAAAATGAGCCCGCATTGTCCTCCACATTGAATACAGTCGACACGGAGCTCCTTGTGGTTGCTCCACTGTCGCATGAACAGCAAGGTCCGGAAACAAGTTCCACGGCTGCATATGTTCCTTCACAATTACCAAGCGAGCTTTGCCCAGCACAAAGTGGAGCTGCCGCAGCCAAGCCAGCTGCCTCCCGTAAAAGAGTGCGAGCTGGGCATGACTCAGCCGTACTTGAAATGGTGAAGGAACAAAAGATGTTCCGCACCATGTGGCGAGAATGTAAAGAACAGGAACTGCAGCTGCAAAATGAGCATCTAAAGCTGCAGAGGAGGCTGCTGTCCGCGAGGACAAGTTGATTGACATCCTGGGAAAATTCTTGGCGCAGTAGGCGAAGCTACACATTATTTATTGAATAAATGTTTCTCAAGTGACGAGTTGCTTATTTCTACTTATACATTGAATACTATGCAGGTAGAATTGGCCACACGCACCACTGATGACAGCACTACCTTGTTGCATGTAGCAATTGCTTAAACGGGACTGTTACCCTAATTTTACCCGCAGAGTTTTGCATTACAACACATTCCTCGTATCATGTTGACATGAATGTAAAGAGGATACTGAAATTTGTGCGGGCAAGCAAAACCTATTCAACATGCAATTCAAAAAGCACATGACAAATTATTCACAGAATTCACAGGTTGCTTGCTGGGCTAGTAGGAATTATTCAACTCACTGCCGAGTCTCTTACAAAAAATATTGTGCTAGTGCTTCCCTTACAGCTTGACCACTGCCGCTACACGCATCTGACGTACGAGCCGGCTGCTCATGGGCAGCATCCCACATCGCTACCTCTTGTTCCCACTGAGGCTCAACTCGTTCTTGGAAGCCCTCACAAATGTTATGCAGGACACACACCTCTGATAGCCAATGTAGCTGTTTTCAGACTACACTCCATGCGTTTCATTACAAAACGGAATCTGGCCTTCATTCGCCCAAACGCTTTTCAACAACCCTTCTAGTCTTTGACAGGTTGTAATTGTATGCTGCTGCTTGTGTGTTGGGTAGTGCACTTGCATATGGCTTTTGCAAGTTTGGTGACAAAGCAAATTCCTGGTCACAAAGCACTATTGGAGGCACAGGGACACCCTCAATAGTTGCTTTCGGGCGTTGAAAAGCTTCACTTTCAATGAGTTTGCAGAGCGAAGATCTCCCATACACAAAAGCATCATGGCACCGCCTGGGGAGCCGACATTTGGTATCTGAAGCGATACCGGTGGTCCACCATGGCCAACAGGATTATGCTGTACCTGCACATAGAGCAACAACAATATTCCAATTAGAACTGCTCGCTATGCAGAAAATCGCGAAATCCCATGCTAGCAAAAATAGTAATTTGAAATATAACATGCAACATTGTTGAGGAATGCATAAGCGTAAACACAACCATTAAGAAAATTTAATGAATATTTTAATGAAATTTGGAAACAAACAAGCCTTTTCAACTTACCACCCTTTATAATTGTAGAAGTCTGAAGCATGTTCTTTTGGAGGAGACACAGGGAAATGACAACCGTCAAGTGCCCCATGCCTTGTGGAAATTCCGTGACTGCAAAAAATCCCTGATGTGCTCTTCCATGTCCGCTGGGGAAGGCATCTTTATCCAGTAGTTCTCAAGATTTCTTAAAAGCCACACAAAACTCCTTGTATATGCTGTTCACAGTTGAGCGACCTAGCACGAATAGTTCAGCAATGGTTCAGTCTTCGGCAGTCGAGCACAAACGGTAGAGCGCGACAGCAACCCTTTTTCTACCGATATGGCCTCCGTCATAGCGGTGTCGACACGTTGCAGATCGCTGCGGCATGATTCTACGATGTACCGAAATGTGGACGCCGACGACGCGAAAACACTTCTTAAAGTAGGCTTCGCCTAGGTTAGGCAAGGTCTCTTCAAACCATCGCTGGCTACGACGAAAACGCCACCGAGAACGATGTGTAGAGCTCAACAAAGTAGCGGCGGCAATCAAGTTGAAAGAGTTGGAAATCATCTGGATTTCTATGTCGTGAAGCTGGCGCGTAACTGCTTCTCTTTGCTGCTGTATTCGTCGCTGTTCAGCGCGATGCTTAGCACGGAGGCACAGAAGTGCTGTAGTGAACAAGCGCGCTCGGCGAACATCTTGAGCAGGTCGGGGTTGTGACATTTCACATGCGGCAGGCGCCATTTTGATTATGGGCTTCGGATATGACTAGCAATGGCTTTGGTTGCTTTGGCCGGTTGCAACGTTGTAGAAGACAGCACCAAACTACACGTCGGCACCGTAGTATGCTTATTTCTACGTTTCACTAAATTTGAAGGTAGATTAAAATTGTAAGTCCATGTTTATCTTTTTTTATTATTGCTCTAAAATTGCTCCCTTCAGAAGACGCTGCTATCGACATCATCGGGTCAAATGTCATTCAGTTTGTACGTGTAGCAGCTCGGCCGAAAAAAATGTCATTCAGGAACTTAAGGCCTTAACTGCTAAGTGCCATTTTCCGTGCCCGTGTGGCACGGGTATTACACCCCGTCAGCAAGAAGCTGTTAAACACTGCTTTGCAGCAGCTAAGGTCAAACAAACCTAATGGCCTTCGGTACAGCAAAAGCTGGCTACTTGACTGCATCATAATGAAGATGAAGAGTCCCCGCTTATATGAGCACTTGCGAAAAAACAAAATCCTTGCCCTGCCAAGCAAATCAACGTTAAAACGTTACGTATCTATTTAACGCACACTTTTTGGCTTCAATGAGAAAATCCTGAAGAAACTGAAAGTTAAAACAGCGGAGCTCGACATCAGCAAAAGGCACGGGGGATTGCTCATTGACGAGCTCAAACTTTCTGAGAATTTGTCTGTGAGAAGCACTGGTCCAATTGAAGGGTTTGTAGACTTGGGCCCGTTTACCACGCAAAATGACAAGAGCACACCATCTGGCCATGGCATGGTAGTCCTTTTTGTGCCATTCCAAGGAAATGGAGTCAGGTCATTGGCTGCTTCGCGACGAACAGCAACATGAAGGCAGACATCCTCGCCAAGGTCATAATTGAAGCTACAATACTAGCAGAAAAAAGCGGACTCTTTGTCAATTTTATTACAACTGATGGCGCAAGCTGGAACCGGAAAATGTGGAGGTTGATGGGAATACGTGGGACTGCCGCTTCAATTAACTGCAATGTCCAGCACCCATATGACCCAACGCGTCACTTGTTCTTCAATTCAGATTTTCCACATCTCATCAAATGTCTCCGAAACTCCTTGTTGAAAAATGGTTTCAACACCCCAGCTGGCCGAGTAAGTTGCCCTATGTCTACCATTTATTGGCACTCTCAAACTGCCGCACATTGAACCTAGTTTCTTAGCGTCGAACTGTTAATTTTGCAGTACAAAGCAACATGTTTTCTTCAATCCTTCCGAATTTCCAATTTGTATAAAGGGCAGCTACTTCTGCTTATCTGTCGTAGGGTTTACGTGGAGCATATGACTTGATTTGGTTGAGGAACATTAAACTGGAGGGTCTGTACAAGCATTTGGCAGACTGATTTACATCCTTGCTACAACTTGTGTGCACGCTACAAATGACCTGTTTTGTTTTGGAATTACTCTGCAGGTCACCATGCGGCCAGTAAGGGAAGCCTACAAGATTGATGCTAATAATGTGACCTTCAAAGCCATGCCTGGTATCACAGAGTGTCACCTGAATCCAAATGGCTTTGAAAAAATGAGAGTGACCTATGCGTTTCAACTGTTTGGCCCAAAAGTCCTCCAAGCTTTCTACCTCTACAGGAATGAGCTGGACAAGATATTTGGAACTATAAGTGCCACTCAGGAATTTTTCAGGTAACCGTATTTCCAGTTAATTAAAACTTTTTTTCAGTAAACATTTCTTAAAGCGAGGATGTCTTAATTTTACCCTTTTTGCAGTTTTTTGCCTTGCTACATGGCCTTGGCTGCAATCTGAGATGCCATGTCAACTGTACTTTTAAAGCACTATTGTTTTTCTGCTCTTTTTTCAGCAAGATCAACCAGCTGATATCAATCATGACATCACGGTATGCCGCTGAAGCTCTCCGGCCAGGCTCCTTAAAGACAAGAACTCTGAAGGACTTCCTGTCATATCTTGACCAGTGGGAAAAACATGCCAAGGGAACAGGAGGATTTTTAAGTGACTCCACAGCAGTAGGCCTGCGTGTCACTATTTCAAGTACTCTTGAAATGCTTGCCTATTTAACATCTAAAGTTGGGTACAAGTATATGATGACGTCAAGAACCAGCCAGGACCCACTCGAGAATTTCTTTGGAATCGTCAGACAGGCTTCTGGCAACAACGACCACCCAACTCCAACGCAGTTCCTGATCACTGTAAATTGTCTTTCTTTTTATGGTCTAGTGAGATCAGTTAGCGAAGGAAACCCCTTATGAAAAATTTAATGTCTTTCTATAGAGAGGCTGATGTCTTTATGCAACAGAATCATTTGAGTGGCTAATGACTGTCGCGCTTTCTGATGTATTCCTAATGTGAGTCTATTACAAATTGGCCACCGTATTTCTATAGAGTACCTGATGCATGAGTTTCTGATGTGCACCTGACGCATGAGTTTCTGATGTGCACCTGACGCATGAGTTTCTGATGTGCATCTGACGTACGAGTTTCTGATGTGCACCTGACGCATGAGCTTCTGATGCGTTTCCTAATGACATGCAATTGAACGTTAACATTAGGTTGACATTAAAGGCCGCAATGCAGATATCTCTATTGCTGGTCATGCAAGCGAATGTTTGCAGTACACAGGTCAATAGATTTTTTTTGGTTCATTGCTATTCTAACACAGTGCATTAGTAACCCTTCTGAATGCCTGCACACTTGGCTTTCTATGTACTACATTAACATTCCTCAATTTGCATGGCACAAATTATCAACATGAAAGTATGGTCACTACAAAGAGTTGTAATGTAAACTCCAGCAGACCATTTCTGGCAATGAGTGGCTATCCATCGTTCTATATATGCAGTCTACCCATGCCCATCAATCTTGGATGCCTAGCATGCAGGCATTTGGATACAAATGCTGCATGTTGAGCCAGCTATAAATTAAACAGGGTAATAAATGAGCAGATGTATATTAGTTGAGTTGGTTCATATTTATTTAAGAATGTGCTGACATAGAAATCGCAAACATGACTAGATAGCACATACGGGGTGTTTTTTTAGTTGGACCAAATTTTTGAAATTAGAAAGATGTGAATCTTGGTCACGTTATCTTTACCATTCAAGTGTACGGATTGGCAGCCTCTAGATACATAGCAATTTCAGCACTTACATGCATAATTACCGAAGTTACACTAATTAATTTTTAATTATCAACAATAGGTAGCTACAGCAAATGAGTACTGAGTACAAATGAGTACTACCTATCCCAACAGTCAAATTTTGAATAGCGGAGTTCATGTGGGAGCTACGCGAACAATTAGTTCCCCTTGGCAGGCTCCTTGAAACCGAAACTGGCCGCAAAAAGAGCGTCTGTGTCGTCGCCCCCCCCTTTCACGTCTCCGCCGGTCCAGCCAACGAGCAGCTTGCATTATTTCCTGTCTGTCTGCAGCGGTGGCCCAGCGCTTCAATGACGGTGGGCCGCCAAATTTACTTCGTCATTCTGTTGGGCATCATGTTGCGCTGTAGCGCCAACCCTGCTCCTTAAATTGGGCTTTTAGATACTGCAGGCACGGCATCATATCAGTCTGTAGCGTCGACTGCGAACGCCGCAGATAGCAAGGAAATAATGCAAGCTGCTCGCGGGGCCGGACTGGCGCTTACCTCGGAGATGTTACGAAAGGCAGGGGGGCGGTGACATCGACGACACAGACGCTCTTTTTGCGGCCTAATTCGGTTTCAAGAAGCTTGCCAAAGGGAACTAATTGCTCGTGTAGCTCCCACATGAACTCCGCTATTCAAAATTTCATCGTTGGGATAGGTAGTGTCGACGACGGGCCCCAAAGTACTCATTTGCTGTAGCCACCTATAGTTGATAATTAGAAAGTTAATTAGCTTAACTTCACTAATTACACACTTAAGTGACTAAATTGCTCTGTATCTAGAGGCCGCCAATCCGTACACTCGAATGGTAAAGCTAACGTGACCAAGGTATATATTTTTCTAATTTTAAAAATTTGGTGCAGCTAAAAAAACACCCTGTATTTACAGGACCACCTGCTTTCCAGGCTACTTAATCTCCCTGCTTAGCATGGAGGACAGGCTGCTTTTGAGCTGCACATTTGTCGTCCTGAACTTGCTGGAGGATGTAACCTGCAAGAAACAAGATGAAAATTTAGCATAGCATTGTAGCACACTAGCAGAACAATACTAACTTTCTATATCATTCGGTGGAACGTGAACGAACAGATGCTGAACTTCAACCAATGTCAGATGCATGGTGCCGCCATTATTTATGGCTGTGCACACGAAGGTAGCGAGAGTGTGTCCCCTGGTGGTCAGACGTGCGGAGTGCCTTAACGGGAAGAGGAATGGCGCATGGCAAAATTCCCGAACGACCTGCTAGTGTGTGCATATGTTTGTGAATGACCAGGTGCGTGTATAGCCACTGTGTGTGGGGTCCACTTGCGCAGCCCTGAAAAAGCAAGGGGTGTGCGATAATGGACCAAGAGGCACAGCAATGGATAGTAGCGTGCAATACGAGCTAATTGAGTGGATGTGCACACATGAAGTGTGTTGTAAATTACACCTTTTTTAAAAAATGTATTGTAATGCTGTTCTAATTACATTTACACTTTTCTACTTACTGTGCACTTATTTTGGTCATTGCTAACATTTACTAGCAAATAATTATAAAATTGCAGCACCTTTCTAGACACTATTTACAGAAAAATGAATAGCTAAAATTTCATTTCTTTACGAAGCAATATTTTGGCATAGGCCCCAGTAAACAATGCCTATACGTTTGTTTTAGTTTAGCTGCACCAAAATTTTCAAAATTGCCTGTGGCAGATAGCACAATTCCAATCTTTGACCTAAACTACTCAATTAGACAGCCATTACTTCCATGAGAAATCAAAATGCCTAATTGAGAAATTAAAATAATTATGCTAATTAACACTTTAATTCCAATACAGCACATATTATATATACGAATTATAGCCGCAGGTTCGCAAGTCGATCCACTTGGAACGAATTTTTGGGACTGAACCAGTTTCGAGATAATTTTCAGTGTCCGACGAAATGAATGGCGTTCCAGTTACTTTTTAAAAGAAGCGCTGTTTTCTGCATTGAAGCACAAAAGTAACTGGAACACTAATGGCATTTCGTCAGACACTTTGAAAGTTAATATCTTGAAACTAGCGCAGCCCAGAAAATTTGTTCGAAGTGATACACCTTGGAAACTCATTAGCTACAGTTTGTAGATTAAGATATGTGCCGTAAATAATATTTAAAGTTATTTATTGTAATTTGGTTAATATTCAATTAAGCATTTTGATTTCTTACGTAAGTAATGGCCACCTCATCGAGTAGTTTAGATCAAGGATTAGAACTGTGTTATCTGCCACAGGCTTGTTTTAATTTGAGTGCAGCTAAAATAAAACCCCCTGTATATAAATATAGTAAGTAGGATTTTTACCAAAGTTTAGGTGCTAATAGAGCACTGTAGCAGCTACTTGGTTCATGACTTCAGGACAAAAGTACTGTGCTTAAGCAGACGAGGACGAAGTTAGACAAGGAATGACATTACAGGCGCCAACTTCCAACTGTTTATTCGGGTCAGAAAACACGCCGTTTTATACATGACACCGTCCAAAGTAATCATAGTAAAAATAACGAACAGGAGTGAAGGGATCCAACAAGTGCTCGTGAGGCAGTGATCATCACAGTAGAGAGGAATGCAAAGGTTACAGCAGGGACCTAAACTGAACCGTCGGCAAGCACATAGGAACACGCGTCCATTACAGGCTCAAATCAGTGGCATACAAACACGACAGCTTGCATGTTCTAATCTTGGCGGTGATTACAGGCTATCATTAAGAACGACAATTCTTTGTCACTTAATATTATTGACTGCGTGCTAAACACACTGACTGCCTGCTCTATTTATTAAGAACGCCTCGATTATTTCCATTTCAGTGCGGTTTCTGGCTTTCCTTAGAAAGGGCATTTGCTCCAGTTGTGGCACACAACCACAGCACCTGCAGTGCCCGCCCGTGTTGCTGTGACCACCAGCATGTGTATTGACAAATAGGACGATGCGTCAACGATCGTGCAAGAGCACTGGTTGGTGGTCAACAGCAACACGGCGGGCACTGCAGGTGCTCTGGTTGTGTGATTTGAGCCTGAGTGGACTCGTGTTCTTATGCGCTTGCCTGATAGTTCAGTTTAGGTTCCTGCTGTTACCTTTGCATTCCTCTCTACTGTGATGATCACTGCTCAGCGAGCCCTTGTTGGATCCCTTCACTCCTGTTCGTTTATCTTTACTATGACTACTTGCACAGTGTGATGTATAAAACAGCGTGTTTTCTGCCGAATAAACAGCTGGATGTTGGCGCCCCTATATTCATTCTTTGTCTAACCTCGTCCTCGTCTGCTTCGCGCCCGTAATTTTGTCCTCGAGCTTATGGCAAATCATCACAGAGAATGACAAGACTATTTGAATAAAATTAAGGAAGGTACTTTTTGTTTTAAGCAAAAGAATCTTAAGTTAAGAAACTGGATGATGTGCAACTGCGCTAAAATGCAGGAGAGTTTCACTCCACCAAAATTGAGGGCACAACTATGCAGTTATAGAATGCAATATTGCGGTTTGGCTACACTTGGTCTTGCCAGCACGCTTTTTTGTATGAACACTCAAAGAGGTGTATACAAACAAACATCAACCACATTTTCCCACAAACTGTTTAAGTCATTGCATTCCAACTATTCCAGATTTCTGCAAGAAACACCCGGGGCTGTTTATTTCGAAATAATTAAAATTACTGCTGAGTGTAGAGAGGCATATCATTCCAAATAGAGGTGGGATGGTTCATAAGGAATACACTTAAAATCCTCATTCCTGCACATTGTGTGCACTGAGGCAGCTCGGTAAAATTGTGCGTATACATCACGAATATTAAAGCTAGTTACAGCCGACACCACACTACAACAAATGCTGCGATGACAAATTTCCGCCATAAACATTTTCTATTCAACCATCAGCTGCCACACACATGATAGAAAGAAAAATGTATCATTACAAATAGCTATCAGTGAGCCATGTCTGCTTCGACAGTTCTCACAAACACAACCAGTTAGGGAAGGGGTGCGCGTTCAGGACTTCGCCAAGGATCAATGGACCATGGCAGACTCGACAATTTAGCAAGGGCTGATGATTTTGGGGACAGGTTGGCGTGGAATGACCCACACAAATGGTGGCTTTCCTTCATGAGAGTGCAAAGGTGTTTCTGCTTGTGAGCCTCTCTACAGAAATTATGAAAGTACGCTACACTGCCCGAAAGTACAACTTTCCCATGCAATATTATTCAGTCTTCACAATGAAAATAATACATACCAATTACAGCATTCAGATGAACTGGATCCAATCCCTCCTTCACTGGGTCCTTCTTGTGCCTGTTACTGCCCTTTCCATAAGGCTCTTGCCCTGAACTCAGCCTCCCAATGCGGTCGTGCATTGCCGCCATAGGACTTCAGGCCAGATAAGATCGTTCACCTATTGTCACCCACAGTGGAAAATTGACACGAGAACTCAGTGAGGCATACCGCATAAATAACGCATGTGTGAGCCAGACCCATTATTAATGCGTGAAAAAGGCCATCCTTCGTAGATAAAAAGGATAGAAATTAGTCTATGTCTGCTTACTTTTTTCTATGCAAATACTGTTTTAATGCACACATCCAGTCTTACTTTATTTAATCCTTCCATCAAAATGCCAGTTGTTAGCCGAGGTCAAGTTGTATATTTCCCTTCCCCTCCCTGTGTATACATATATAGAAACTTCATTTGACTGGAAAATGTGTTAAGGAGCGGTGTTCAAAGCCCTCAGTCCAGGGCCCCACTGGCCTCTGCAGCCTGCCTGTGTAAATTTTGTCCTGAAAAGTTAAATGAACTGACCGGCATGCTCAAAAGGACACTACAAATTTGACCTAGTGGACACGGGTGGTTCTCAGAAAATGTACAAATACAGTGATGGGTATCCGTCGGCATACTGGTAATAGTGGGTGCAAGCTAGCTTTGACATTGCTGGAGTACTTCAGCTGTCACACGGCTGCACCTTCATATTTCAGTTTCAGAGAAATTCAAGCTCATCAAATGTGTATTTGCCAGTGGCAATTATTCTGAGAACAAGACAGAAATAATTGTAAATAGCAATGTTAAACAAAGGTATGCACGCTGTATGCTTAGACCTGTGGCATATTTGACACACTACACTTCGAATACTAACATGCACAAAAACTGCACATGCGTGTAGCATAAAAAGAGAAAAAAACAGAAATAAAAGCTACAGCATCGGAAACAGTTTCAAAACAATAAAACCAAAATAAGAAGTAAAATATACTGTACGCAAAGCAAAAATAAAACTTAATTTGCAGCCAAGTGATCAAAGAGAGAAAAAAAATACTCAACATCAGGACATGTTAGTTTAGTTTTATATAGAACACGATAATTTGTGCATAATGTTACGAACACAAACAAGCAGCAAGTTTAATATACTTGCATAAATATTTAGCCTATTTAGTGCTCCGTTATGTAATATGTCTGTTAGCTTACACACAAATCATACCGAGATCATACTTTCAGGTACACATACACTTCATACATACCTGATGACATCCAGATTACACGCTGTGCTGCTGTAGCCAGGGCCACAGGTTCCCTGCCATCATGTGGACACTGCTGTGGGTCACGGCCTCACCACTACAAAATGAATTCTGTGTCAACATATATAGCACTGGCACAATAAAACTGTCATATTGTGAACACATGCAAGGTGGCAACAGAGCACAAGGTCGAGTCATTGATGAATGTTGATAATAGGGACCCCTTCATCAAAGTAAAATTTTGAAGACGCACGCAGCAGCACATTAAAGAAATGTTTGTTTACATAACAATTCTAGGGTTTGCTTTCATGACTTGGTTTAAGCAACTTTCCCCTATCATGTTTAGATACGTCAAAGTTATGGAAACATCCCTTGTCTTGAAAAGACAGCTCTACTAATATGGCAAGCTGTGACTGCTTACTTTCCCCTAAAACTGCTCGTAAACCGAAAACCTGGTAAGCAGATATTATTTACTACGTTGAAGAGTTTATAAGCGAAGAAACGTAATTGCAGTAAGTATTGGTGAAGAGACTGATGGGTCGTTAATGCAACTTCAGCAGAAAAGCGGGAGCGCACGTACAGGTGCACATGATGACCACGATTATTTCAGAACGTAATGTCTTCCCCCCCCCCCCCCTCATCGTAAGAAAACGCTCATCAGGATATTCAATTGCCATCGAGGCCGAGATCATACCGAGATCATACTTTCAGGTACACATACACTTCATACATACATTTGCAAAACTAAATTCTGACAACCAGCACGCAACATGCATAAGCACAGGCGTCACTGTTGTTTCCTACGTTCGCAAGGCACCCTATGCACACACGATGAGTACGCACAACACGTGTAGTTAGCAAGCACGATTGCTTACCTTTTCAATGGCACGACGCTCTCCAAGTTGCCGGTGCTGCGTCGACGATGTTACTCCCAGCATACATGCCGCTGCGTAGTGGACGATCTGAGGCACGCTACCAATAGGAATGATTTCTTTGCGATGTCCACCCAACTTTCCACGACAACCCGACACAAAGGCCACGGCACAAAAATCGTTGGTCCATGTTTGCCTGCGCGCCACGCATACGGCGAGTTTGCAACGAAACACAAGGTATCTTCTGGCACTTTTGTGCACGCTAACTACGTCCCATTTCATTAAAGCAAACACAAAACCACACGATCAAGCAGCTCACACAGACGACCGGCACGTTGAAGACGCAGGAAAAACAGCGCCACCTGCGTACTTGTGAGGTTGTTGTGGCCTCCGTGATGCCAAATATATTAACCAGTAAACTCATATTTGTGTCGTGTTGCGCCCAGCTACGTATATATTGTTGCGTCCAAGTTCTTAAAAGGGACGTGCGGATCAAAAGGAGAAAGAGGAGGAGACGACTGTGCAGCGGCCATTCCTGCTGTTCGTAGCCTGCTGTTCCTGCTCTAGCACGCCTAAATAAACCCCTTTCTCCCCGTGCTTGTAACAAATTGGTGGACGGTGCTGGGTACACCTCGTAACCACGGAGCCTACGCTGCTACAACTTCGCCGAAAAGCCGTCGACTTGCCGGACTTCCGCCACCCTCACCTGACATGCCTGAATACGCCTGCCAGATTCCCGACGGCTCTCACGCAGTTTCAAGGCCAACACCTGGCGTTCCGTGTCAATACTATCGGGTGCCACTGACTTTCGGAGGAAAAGCCGGAGAAGATGTCGACGAGTGGCTCACGAACTACCGAAGGGTGAGCCGGTCTAATGGTTGGAACTCGACCGCGCAGTTGTCCAATGTGGTGTTTTCCCTTACCGACACAGCGCTCGTCTGGTATGAGAATCACGAGATACGCTAACTTCATGGGAGCTTTCGTCGAGGAACTCAGAGCGTGTTTTGGAGACTCTAGTGCAAAAAAGAAACGCGCTGAACAGACGCTTTCGCAAAGAGCTCAGGTTCCCCGGCGAAACCTGTACAACTTATATTGAAGAGTGTTAAAACTGTGTAAGATAGTCAACTCTCAAATGTCTGAAGATGACAAAGTTGGACATTTGTTGAAAGGAGTAGCCGAAGACGTCTACAATTTTCTGATCGGCAAAGAAAGCTTGGATACCGTGTCTGACGTCATTCGCCACTGCAGGACCTTTGAGACGCTGAAGATGCGACGAATAATACCGAAGTTTGGTCGTCTGGCTAATGTCACAACGGTGGCAAGTGTAGAGCCGAGCTCGTGTGTTGACCTATCATCAACTATACGGCAGATTGTTCGTGAAGAGTTGCTCCATCGAGAAGAGATTTACCGTCGCACACCCGGCATCACTGGTGCGTACTCACCACACGAGATGAGCAACACGGCCGTTTCGACCGCTTGGCAACCGACGGCTCACGCAGCGACCATTGAGTATAGGTCTACCCCACAAACGAGAGGGACCATGAGCTATTACGATCATGACTACGACCAACGCCCTCGCCGCACGCACGTCTCCCGGCAGCCGATGCCTAGCCATGATGAATGTGATCCACCTGCTGGCTATGCAATCGACAGCAACACGCGTGACTACATGGAGGAACATCGACATGTGCGGCCTCTGCCGGTGTGTTTCCAATGCGGTGTCGCGGGCCACATGGCGAGGTTTTGCAATCGTCGCCCAACAACGTGGAATGATCGATCCAGGTTTTCAACCAGGACCACACTTCCTGTGAGGGCAACTCAACGGCCGTACACCACCTCTTGGTCAGCTGGCGCTCCTCCCGGCAACGATTCCTGGCCGAGAAGCTTTCGGAGCCGCTCGCCGGCATCTGACAGGAGCTTGACGCCACCACCTTCCTCTCGTGCACCTCGTTTACGTCAATCTCCATCGCCAGTGCGCCGCTCCACCTCGTCTTCGCAACCGGAAAACTAGCTAGCACGGCCGATGGGGGTGAGGTCGCTCGACACGTGTTATCGACAGAAATGCCCCCTGCAGTTGCTATGATTAAGAACAAAGTGCATGTACTTGTTGATGGTGTTTCTGTAATGGCTTTAGTGGATACCGGAGCAACTGTATCCGTAATGAGTCTCAGTTTTAAAGGTCGGTTGGGGCGCAAAGTTGTATTTCGGTGGGACCAGGCTGCAACGTTTTGTGGAGTGAGCGGCGAGTCGTTGCGTCCTGTTTGTGTATGCACTGCTGAAGTATCCTTGACTGGTGGAGTTTTCGCGACGGAATTTGTAGTTATTCCCCGATCGACGCACGAAGTGATTTTGGGCATCGACTTTTTGCGACAGTGTGGTGCGACCGTCGATTGTCGCACGGGGGAAGTTTTCGTCGATGGCCATGTTTCGCCCGGGCTCTTAGAGGAGACTTGCTGTCAAGGTGAACTTTGTGTATCCGCAGATCTGGTGTGCCTCTGTTTACCTCTGTGTGCGTGCCGGTTGTATGTCGCGGTGATGTTCCAGACTGTTTCGATGCCTCCGTAGAGCCAATGCATCTAAATTGTGTGAAGAAGAACGTTTTTGTCCCTCATTGTGTGGTATCCATCGGCAACGGGCGTGCTGGCTTGTGGACGACCAACTGCTCGGCAGAACCCGTCTCGCTTCCGAACGGCTTGAAACTTGCCTACTTTACTAACTACACGTCTTCGTCCATAGCCGTACTAACAGACCCACCGTGTGAACCTGCTGACCTTCGCCACGTCTCGAACAAAAAGCTTCTGTCTATGATAAACAAGTCGCTCAGCACAAGGGAGCGTCATACCTTGGTGGATACGCTTTCTAAGCATCTGTCAGTGTTTGACTTTGCGCAGCCGGACAAAGCGTTCTCGATTCCCGAGTATCGAACACGCCATACTATCGATACGGGATCTGCGCGCCCGATCAGGCAAAAGCCTTATCGCGTCTCGCCTAACGAGCGCAAGATAATCGGGGAACAAGTGAGTGACATGATGAAAAATGGGATAATACAAGAGTCCTCGAGTCCTTGGGCAGCTCCGGTCATACTCGTCAGAAAGAAAGACGGTAACTGGAGATTTTGCGTCGATTATCGAAGATTAAACGCCGTGACTAAGAAGGATGTCTATCCGCTGCCCCGGATTGATGATGCAATCGATTGCCTTCATTCGGCCTCTTATTTTTCTTCAGTGGACCTACGCTCAGGATATTGGCAAATCCCGATGCACCCGGCAGACAAGGAGAAAACAGCCTTCATAACTCCGGATGGATTATTCGAATTCAATGTGATGCCATTTGGGTTGTGCAACGCTCCAGCAACCTTTGAACGGTTCATGGACACCATTCTGCGTAGGTTAAAGTGGAACATCTGTATGTGCTTTC